>NC_143027.1:82407500-82420000 GCF_057628025.1 Oncorhynchus mykiss
GTCCATGGGCCAGAACCTCTCAACTTATTCCTGCCACACAAAACCCATACAGATCCCTGGTTGGTTGCGTGTGGGTGAGAACAGCAAATGTGTAAATCAAGAACTACAATTAGCTACACAAAATGGTGATCCTGTGTATTTGCAGAGCAAAAATATGCAGACGTGTTATTTTAACCAGTTTAATGGAACTAAATGTACACTACAATTCAGAAGTTTGGGGTCACTTAGAAGTGTCCTTTTTGTCCATAACATCAAATTGATCAGTAATACAGTGTAGACTTTGTTAATGTTGTAAATTACTTTTGTAGCTGGAAACGGCAGATTGTTTTATGGAATATCTACATAGGCGGACAGAAGCCCATTATCAGCAACCATCACTCCTGTGTTCCAATAACACGTTGTGTTAGCTAATCCAAGTTTATCATTTTAAAAGGCTAATTGATCATTAGAAAACCCTTTTGCAATTATGTTAGCACAGCTGAAAACTGTTGTTCTGATTAAAGAAGCAATAAAACTGCCCTTTAGACTAGTTGAGTATCTGGAGCATCAGCTTTTGTGGGTTCGATTACGGGCTCAAAATGTCCAGAAACAAATAACTTTCTTCTGAAACTCGTCAGTCTATTCTCGTTCTGAGAAATGAAGGCTATTCCATGCGAGAAATTGTCAAGAAACTGAAGATCTCGTACAACACTGTGTACTACTCCCTTCACAGAACAGCTCAAACTGGCTCTAACCAGAATAGAAAGAGGAGTGGGAGGCCCCGGTGCACAACTGAGCAAGAGGACAAGTACATTAGAGTGTCTAGTTTGAGAAACAGACGCCTCACAAGTCCTCAACTGGCAGCTTCATTAAATAGTACCCGCAAAACACCAGTCTCAACGTCAACAGTGAAGAGGCGACTCCGGGATGCTGGCCTTCTAGGCAGAGTTCCTCTGTCAAGTCTCAACGTCAACAGTGAAGAGGCGACTCCGGGATGCTGGCCTTCTAGGCAGAGTTCCTCTGTCCAGTCTCAACGTCAACAGTGAAGAGGGACTCCGGGATGCTGGCCTTCTAGGCAGAGTACCTCTGTCCAGTCTCAACGTCAACAGTGAAGAGGCGACTCCGGGATGCTGGCCTTCTAGGCAGAGTTCCTCTGTCCAGTCTCAACGTCAACAGTGAAGAGGGACTCCGGGATGCTGGCCTTCTAGGCAGTGTTCCTCTGTGTTCTTTTGCCCATTTTAATATTTTATTTTTATTGGTCAGTCTGACATATGGCTTTTTCTTTGCAACTCTGCCTAGAAGGCCAGCATCCCGGAGTCCCTCTTCACTGGAATGTAAATAAATGATCAGTGCTTTCTCGCTGGTCACACACTGGTTGAATCAACGTTTTTTCCGCATCATTTCAATGGAATTACGTTGAACCAATGTGGAATAGACGTTGAATTGACCTCTGTGCCCAGTGCGATGTGCTTTTATGGTCTGTCCTACACTCTTAGAAAAAAAGGTTCCAAAATGGTGCTTTGGCTGTTCCCATATGAGAACCCTTTTTGGTTTCTGGTAGAACCCTTTTTGGTTTCAGGTAGAACCCTTTTGGGATTCATGTAGAACCCTCTGTGGAAAGGGTTCTACCTGGAACCCAAAAGTGTTCTACCCGGAACCAAAAATGGTTCTTCAAAGGGTTCTCCTATGGGGACAGCCGAAGAACCCTTTTAGGTTCCAGGTAGCACTTTTTTTCTACGAGTGTAGGAAGTCAGTTAGCCAATGATATGTGACGGTAATTCAATTTCATATTGGCTGCTTTCTATTCATTCTGTCACTGCCCGGGTACTTCCCTTAGTAACACAACTATCCTCTAACACCCCATGCAGTCTATAATACGGTCTACATTTGTCTAATACAGTCGTTTCAGAAAAGGGTGGCTTTTAGGGTAGAAGTATGTTTCACATGTCTGGTTGTCTTTGATTTGTGAGTGGCCCCAGGCTTGCATAACAGTGATACTGCTTCTGACTCAGTCCTTCACAGAAAAACAGGAAGGAAAGAGAAAACATTGCTTTGATTCGAGGAAACCATTTTTTTTAAACATTCACCACTTTGCAACGGAGACACATTGAATAGGTTCAGAGCTTACTTTTTCTCAAGGATGTTCAAGGCAATCTTCTTGTTTAGAAAATCATTTTTGAAAGGCTTTAATATATTATCTTCACATTTCAATAGAAGCTTTCACAGAAAGTTATTCTTAAATTGAAATGCAATACTTGAGATGCTTTTTCTACCTCTTTCTGGGAAATAGGCTTCTTTCTTTCTGGCATTGTGCATCTTTCGCAATGAATATGAGAGAACCAATCTCAATGAGAGAACCAATCTCATACTGTGGCTCTTAGCCAATAAAAACAGTCCTCAATCAGCTCTAAGAGGTTAGAGGTCAGCTGGGTTTTAATTAAGATGGGGAATAAGATGGGATATTAAAGTGGACAATAATATCCACCACTGCCCTATCCCAAATCAACCCCTAATCCCCCCCCCCTCTTAAGGCGTCCGCATGCATTACACCTGAAACAGTTCGGAACAGTTAGTGCATATATTATGACAATATTTTGTGGCGTCTTTGTCTGTTTTGGTCTTCGGGCAAAGGTCTTCGGCTGTTCGTGTGCATTACATTTTTTCTCGAAGCAAGTCGAAGTTGGTAGCCGAAGTCTACACCCCTTCGACGGTGATTGGTCAATAGTAGGGATTCTTCAACGTGAGACAAATCGTTTTCATGCTAACATCTTAGTTAGATGTAAAATTGCGCAACTAAGATTTCTTTGGCAAAATTGATGACAGATTTCTTGAATTATCTTGGAATAATTCTGACTATTTTGAAGTAGACAAACCATACTATTGCTAGTACTTGTTTTTCAAGTGAAGGTGTTTTACAGGAGAATGGGAGCACACTCGTTCGGCACGCCTAGCCGGTACGCTTAGCTAGGCGCCATGATGTTCATACGTATAGCCAGGAATTGTTACTAACCACATGAAGTATTTACACGTATCAGATCCTTTCAGATCTACACAAGTGTCTATAGGCCCCAGGGTAGGGGTCACCAACCCTGTTCCTGTAGAGTTACTGTCCTGTAGGGTCACCAACCCTGTTCCTGTAGAGTTACTGTCCTGTAGGGTCACCAACCCTGTTCCTGTAGAGTTACTGTCCTGTAGGGTCACCAACCCTGTTCCTGTAGAGTTACTGTCCTGTAGGGTCACCAACCCTGTTCCTGTAGAGTTACTGTCCTGTAGGGTCACCAACCCTGTTCCTGTAGAGTTACTGTCCTGTAGGATCACCAACCCTGTTCCTGTAGAGTTACTGTCCTGTAGGGTCACCAACCCTGTTCCTGTAGAGTTACTGTCCTGTAGGGTCACCAACCCTGTTCCTGTAGAGTTACTGTCCTGTAGGGTCACCAACCCTGTTCCTGTAGAGTTACTGTCCTGTAGGGTCACCAACCCTGTTCCTGTAGAGTTACTGTCCTGTATGTTTTAACTCCAACCCTGTTCCTGGAGAGTTACTGTCCTGTAGGTTTTAACTCCAACCCTGTTCCTGGAGAGTTACCGTCCTGTATGTTTTAACTCCAACCCTTTTCCTGTAGAGTTACTGTCCTGTAGGTTTTAACTCCAACCCTGTTCCTGGAGAGTTACTGTCCTGTAGGTTTTAACTCCGACCCTGTTCCTGGAGAGTTACCATCCTGTAGGTTTTAACTCCAACCCTGTTCCTGGAGAGTTACCATCCTGTAGGTTTTAACTCCAACCCTATTCCTGGAGAGTTACTGTCCTGTAGATTTTAACTCCAACCTTGTTCCTGGAGAGTTACTGTCCTGTATGTTTTAACTCCAACCCTGTTCCTGGAGAGTTACCATGCTGTATGTTTTAACTCCGACCCTGTTCCTGGAGAGTTACCATCCTGTATGTTTTAACTCCAACCCTGTTCCTGGAGAGTTACTGTCCTGTAGGTTTTAACTCCAACCCTGTTCCTGGAGAGTTACCATCCTGTAGGTTTTAACTCTGAACCTGTTCCTGGAGAGTTACCATCCTGTATGTTTTAACTCCAACCCTGTTCCTGGAGAGT
Source organism: Oncorhynchus mykiss (assembly GCF_057628025.1). Lineage (NCBI taxonomy): Eukaryota > Metazoa > Chordata > Actinopteri > Salmoniformes > Salmonidae > Oncorhynchus > Oncorhynchus mykiss. The sequence continues at coordinate 82,411,576 of NC_143027.1, forward strand.
TACTGTCCTGTAGGTTTTAACTCCAACCCTGTTCCTGGAGAGTTACCATCCTGTATGTTTTAACTCCAACCCTGTTCCTGGAGAGTTACCATCCTGTATGTTTTAACTCCAACCCTGTTCCTGGAGAGTACTGTCCTGTAGGTTTTAACTCCAACCCTGTTCCTGGAGAGTTACTGTCCTGTAGGTTTTAACTCCGCCCCTGTTCCTGGAGAGTTACCATCCTGTATGTTTTAACTCCAACCCTGTTCCTGGAGAGTTACTGTCCTGTAGGTTTTAACTCCAACCCTGTTCCTGGAGATAACAAGATATCCTCAGGTCACCCCTAACAAAGGTCTCTGAACACTTCCCTCTCTAAAAAACATCTCACTCAATATGAACAGGGTATTCTGTGCACGTGTGCGTGTCAGTCTGCTAAACCAAAATCAACTTAGATCTTCCATGATTTACTGTACTACCACCCTGACTGCCTGTCAGCGGTCCAAATGTCATCACCTCATATGACTCCCTTGGATAGGATCTGGAGCCTCCTGATAATAGAAGTCAAATGTCTAGTGAGGAATAAGGATTTGATTATGTACAGTAGCACATCCATCAAAGACTGTGTTCCTGCCACAGATTCTTAACACAGTGTGCTTTCCAAATGGCAGCCTATTCACTAGATAGTGCACTACATTTGACCTATTTGGGATGTAGCCACAGTCAAGTATAGCAGCACTGGAGGGCATTGTGGACTGTTGGCAACGTGACGCTGCTTTTATTATTGATTGGTGACAATCTGTCCGTCAGTGTGACATGTCACACTCTGTCACACAGAGTGTGTGTGTGTGTGTGTGTGTGTGTGTGTGTGTGTGTGTGTGTGTGTGTGTGTGTGCGTGCGTGCGTGCGTGCGTGCGTGTGTCTGTGTCGTCTGTGTCGGTGCCTTTGTCTGTGTGTGCCTGTGTGTGCGTGTGTGCGTGCCTGTGTGTGCCTGTGTGTGCATCTGGATGGGGGGATTACACATTTTGGATGGGGACATAGTTCTGTGTCATCCAAATCAGTGTTATTGACTTGCCATCTGTGGGTCATAAACTAAGCAACTGTGATTCCATGTCTTTAAACTGATGTGTTCGTAGATCAGTGGAAATATAACTGTTATTATGTGTTGCCTATGAAAACACATGAATAAGCCTCTGGCATTTTGTTGCAGAAATGTTTTTGCGAGCAACTTGCTTTGAACATTGCTCGTCCATATATTTATATATTCTTATTCCTTCCTATTACTGGTTAGATATTGCTGCACTGTCGGAGACTAAAAACACAAGCATTTCGCTACACTCGATATAACATCTGCTAACCATGTGTATGTGACCAATACATTTGATTTGATTTGATGATGTGCCCACCAGAGGCTGTGAGAGAAGATCAGTGGGGAAAAAGAGAAAACCTGAACATGCATTTACAGATTTATAATGCTCACTGTAAGGGGGTTACCATGAATTTGACAGATTTATAATGCTCACTGTAAGGGGGTCACCATGAATTTGACAGATTTATAATTCTCACTGTAAGGGGGTTACCATGAATTTGACAGATTTATAATGCTCACTGTAAGGGGGTCACCATGAATTTGACAGATTTATCATGCTCACTGTAAGGGGGTCACCATGAATTTGACAGATTTATAATGCTCACTGTAAGGGGGTCACCATGAATTTGACAGATTTATAATGCTCACTGTAAGGGGGTCACCATGAATTTGACAGATTTATAATGCTCACTGTAAGGGGGTCACCATGAATTTGACAGATTTATAATGCTCACTGTAAGGGGGTCACCATGAATTTGACAGATTTATCATGCTCACTGTAAGGGGGTCACCATGAATTTGACAGATTTATAATGCTCACTGTAAGGGGGTCACCATGAATTTGACAGATTTATAATGCTCACTGTAAGGGGGTCACCATGAATTTGACAGATTTATAATGCTCACTGTAAGGGGGTCACCATGAATTTGACAGATTTATAATGCTCACTGTAAGGGGGTTACCATGAATTTGACAGATTTATAATGCTCACTGTAAGGGGTCACCATGAATTTGACAGATTTATAATGCTCACTGTAAGGGAGTCACCATGAATTTGACAGATTTATAATGCTCACTGTAAGGGGGTCACCATGAATTTGACAGATTTATAATGCTCACTGTAAGGGAGTCACCATGAATTTACAGATTAACATGCTCACTGTAAGGGGGTTACCATGAATTTGACAGATTTATAATGCTCACTGTAAGGGGGTCACCATGAATTTGACAGATTTATAATGCTCACTGTAAGGGAGTCACCATGAATTTGACAGATTTATAATGCTCACTGTAAGGGGGTTACCATGAATTTGACAGATTTATAATGCTCACTGTAAGGGGGTCACCATGAATTTGACAGATTTATAATGCTCACTGTAAGGGGGTCACCATGAATTTGACAGATTTATAATGCTCACTGTAAGGGGGTTACCATGAATTTGACAGATTTATAATGCTCACTGTAAGGGGGTCACCATGAATTTGACAGCTTTATAATGCTCACTGTAAGGGGGTTACCATGAATTTGACAGCTTTATAATGTTCACTGTAAGGGGGTTACCATTAATTTGACAGATTTATAATGCTCACTGTAAGGGGGTCACCATGAATTTGACAGATTTATAATGCTCACTGTAAGGGGGTCACCATGAATTTGACAGATTTATAATGCTCACTGTAAGGGGGTCACCATGAATTTGACAGATTTATAATGCTCACTGTAAGGGGGTCACCATGAATTTGACAGATTTATAATGCTCACTGTAAGGGGGTCACCATGAATTTGACAGATTTATAATGCTCACTGTAAGGGGGTCACCATGAATTTGACAGATTTATAATGCTCACTGTAAGGGGGTCACCATGAATTTGACAGATTTATAATGCTCACTGTAAGGGGGTCACCATGAATTTGACAGATTTATAATGCTCACTGTAAGGGGGTCACCATGAATTTGACAGATTTATAATGCTCACTGTAAGGGGGTCACCATGAATTTGACAGATTTATAATGCTCACTGTAAGGGGGTCACCATGAATTTGACAGATTTATAATGCTCACTGTAAGGGGGTCACCATGAATTTGACAGATGTATAATGCTCACTGTAAGGGGGTCACCATGAATTTCACAGATTTATAATGCTCACTGTAAGGGGGTCACCATGAATTTGACAGATTTATAATGCTCACTGTAAGGGGGTCACCATGAATTTGACAGATTTATAATGCTCACTGTAAGGGGGTTACCATGAATTTGACAGATTTATAATGCTCACTGTAAGGGGGTCACCATGAATTTGACAGATTTATAATGCTCACTGTAAGGGGGTCACCATGAATTTGACAGATTTATAATGCTCACTGTAAGGGGGTCACCATGAATTTGACAGATTTATAATGCTCACTGTAAGGGGGTTACCATGAATTTGACAGATTTATCATGCTCACTGTAAGGGGGTCACCATGAATTTGACAGCTTTATAATGCTCACTGTAAGGGGGTTACCATGAATTTGACAGCTTTATAATGCTCACTGTAAGGGGGTTACCATGAATTTGACAGATTTATAATGCTCACTGTAAGGGGGTCACCATGAATTTGACAGATTTATAATGCTCACTGTAAGAGGGTCACCATGAATTTGACAGATTTATAATGCTCACTGTAAGGGGGTCACCATGAATTTGACAGTAGCTTACAAGCAGCTCGGTGGTCAGTAACATTCTGTATTTCATATTACAGTACACCTTCTATAATATGAATATGGTATCAAAGCAAGTACTGTGTAATGACACAGTACAATACTGTAACATTTACCTTATTATTCTGTAAAAAAAGTCAATGTTACTGTAATCGGAATGAATGAATGAATGAATACATGAATGAATACATGAAATGAGGGGATGGGTTTGTATTTCACAGTATTTTACTGTGGGATTAGTGCAAGCAGTTTGGCTGCTAAGTGTTTCCACATTACAGCAAACAGTATCAATGAATATGTTGTGTTTTATATCACTTGTACTTCTAGAGGCCTTAACAAATACTTTCAAACTGGCAGCGACTGACAGGACAAACAGACCAAAAGGACATGGCAAAATGAACCATTTAAGGTTTAAGACTTTCTACCAGTCCAATCTGTTCCCTATAAATGTTTAATTGATGGGGCACTTTAAGAATCCAGCTACGAACTGGTCCGTTTGTTACATGTTGGTGAAGCTCATGGGAGACGGTGCGGCCACATTACCATAACGCTGTTTATATACCCTGTTACATCTAATTGTTGTATAAGATGAATGAGTGAGGATGATACTGTTTGTAAAATTGTGTAATGTGATTTTGGACTGTTTAATGAAGGAAACTCCAATTCCCTTTTGAGTTTAACTAAATCAGAGGACCGCCCATGAGCCCAGTTGTCAGTGCCGTGTGTATAGGTGGCAGGGAAGTCAGGCGCAGGAGAGTCAAAATGGAGTGTTAATGGAGTCTTTTAATAAATGTCCACGGAACATGCTCCATAACACTTAAAGTATAGACATGAACAAACATGGGTACGAGGACCCGTCGCGCACCAACACAACAAATAAACAACACTGACAATAAAACTATCTCTGACAAAGACATGAGGGAAACAGATGGTTAAATACACAACAGGTAATGAATGGGATTGAAAACAGGTGTGTGGGAAGACAAGACAAAACCAATGGAAAATGAAAAATGGATCAATGATGGCTAGAAGACCAGTGACGTCGAACGCAGAGCACCGCCCAAACAAGGAGAGGCAACGACTTCGGCAGAAGTCATCCTGAGCATCCTGAGACAGGCCCTTTTCTGCAATTCCAAATAAAACACCCAACTTTAAGAAGTTCTCAACAGACCATGTTTTTCTCCATTACGAGAGGACAAAGGTTGCAGACCATTGCTGAATCTTTTAACCATACCACGTGGTTAAACTCTTAGACTATCGATACCGACAGAATAAGAACAAGTCTTTGATATTAATTACTAGTCTGCAGCTAGGAATTCGGTATCATTGAACGCGAAGAACGACAACCGCCGAAACATCCATTCTACAGCAACATGAATTAATGTCGCTCTGAACTATCCCCTCAAAATTTGATTTGATTTGAGTTGCTAACTAAGAAGAAAGTGAATGTTCCTGAGAGGCAGAGTTACAGTTTTGACTTAGATCTGCTTGAAAATCTAGGGCAAGACTTGAAAATGGTGGCAATGATCAACAACCAATTTGTCAGAGCTTGAAGAATTAAAAAAATAATAATGTGCAAATATTATACTATCCAGGTGTGCAAAGCTCTTAGAAACTTACCCAGAAAGTCTCACAGCTGTATTCGCTGTCGAAGGTGATTCTAACTGAGGGGTGTGAGTACTTACGTAAATGAGATATCTATGTGTTTCATTTTCAATAAATTTGAAATGGGGTGAGATCTTGCGTGGAGCACCAGATCGAGGGAGATTATCAGTGGTCGTGTATGTCTTCCATTTCCTAATAATTGCTCCCACAGTTGATTTCTTCAAACCAAGCTGCTTACCTATTGCAGATTCAGTCTTCCCAGCCTGGTGCAGGTCTACAATTTTGTTTCTGGTGTCCTTTGACAGCTCTTTGGTCTTGGCCATAGTGGAGTTTGGAGTGTGACTGTTTGAGGTTGTGGACAGGTGTCTTTTATACTGATAACAAGTTCAAACAACGAGTGGAGGACAGAGGAGCCTCTTAATTAAAGAAGAGGTTACAGGTCTGTGAGAGCCAGAAATCTTGCTTGTTTGTAGGTGACCAAATACTTATTTTCCACCATAATTTGCAAATAAATTCATTAAAAATCCTACAATGTGATTTTCTGGATTTTTTTTTGTCTGTCATAGTTGAAGTGTACCTACGATGCAAATTACAGTCAGTCCTCTCTCATCTTTCTAAGTGGGAGAACTTGCACAATTGGTCAGTTTACTGAGCCCAACCCTGGTTTATTGAGCCCAACCCTGGTTTATTGAGCCCAACCCTGATTTGCAGTGCAATAAAGTGCTTTTTTTTAAAGTAAAAAAACTCATGTTTTGTAAGTCAGCATCAGTGTCTCAAAGGCTAGCACACACACCTGGCTTATATACAATTATTTGTCCTAATTAATATATACTATTTATATAATATATTTGCATCTTTTTGAGATCTGTTTGAGATTTTCCCCTCATCAGTACATTTGGCTACACCTGCTATCTTTGACCGCATCACAGCTCTGCCAATAAACAACATAACCCACACACTCATGTGCTACTGCTTTGTGTGGCCCTTCTGTTCTGTAGTACTGATAGTAAGACCCTCGCACTCAATTGCTTCAACACAAACCTTTATTAGTTGACCATATTTCAATTCCAATTTCAATAAAGAGGACTTAAGGATCGGAATGTTGTGAAATAATAAAAGTGGCCAATGTTGGAGTAATTGGGGGTGCGAGGTCCTAGTTCACTCACTTCACACTGCTCTCTCCCACTTGGACAAGAGGGGAAATAACTATGTGAGAATGCTGTTCACAGACTACAACTCAGTGTTGAACACCATATTCCCATCCAAGCTCATCACCAAGCTGGGGACCCTGGGACTGAACACCTTTCTCTGTAGCTGGATCCTGGGCTTCCTGATTGGACGGCCCCAGGTGGTGAGGGTAGGCAACGACACCTCCGCCACACTGACCCTCAACACGGGGGCCCCTCAAGGGTGTGTGCTTAGTCCCCTCCTGTACTCCCTGTTCACCCACAACTGTGTGGCCACGCATGATTCCAACACCCTTATCAAGTTCGCTGACAACACGGAGTGCTAGGCCTGATCACCGACGGCGATGGGACAGCCTACAAGGAGGAGGTCAGAGACTTGGCAATGTGGTGCCATGACAACAACCTCTCCCTCAACGTCAGTAAGACCAAGGAGCTGATGGTGGGCTACAAGAGAAAGAGGGAACGTCCCCATCCACATCAACAGGGATATAGTAGAGGTTGTTGATCTGGTACTGGTACTCCCTGTATATAGCCTCACTTTGATCTGGTACAGGTACTTCCTGTATATCTCCACATTGATCTGGTACTGGTACTCCCTGTATATAGCTCCATTCTTGTTTATTTTATTCCACTTTTTGCTCTGGATCATAAGTAAGCGTTTCACAGTTAAGTCTACACCCGTTGTATTTGACGCATGTGACAAATAAAATAGCATTTGATTTGATTGATGTGTTTTGTCCCAGCACCCTTCGAAAATGATGTGCATTACATGGTTTTATTGAACAGATACATGTTGACATGTTGACAAATAGGAAAAAGAATGTGTTAAGGTAAACAGAGAACGCGTCACAGGGCAGTAGGTCACATCTTAACCAATGTTACACCTCTACATCTTAACCAATGGCAGACCTCTACATTTTAACCAATGTTACACCTCTACATCTTAACCAATGTTACTCCTCTATATTCTAACCAATGTCACACATCTATATTCTAACCAATGGCACACTTCTATATTCTAACCAATGTCACTCCTCTATATTTTAACCAATGGCAGCAGACCTCTATATTTGAACCAATGTCACACCTCTATATTTGTGTGTAAGAGGCAGCAGCACTCACTGCTAGACTACCCAGCCCACACATACTAACTAGTTGACCTTGTTTCCCTTCCTGCCAGGTACATCCGTGCAGACCAGAGCCTGAACAGCACCATCACAAGCACAGGGTGTACAGAGCAGGCGGAGCAGCATGTGAGCTACGTAGAACATGTGGTGGTCAAGGTACTGGTTGTCCATCCACGACGAGGAGATCTGGAGGTCAGCCTCATATCACCCTCAGGAACACGCTCACAGCTACTGGCCAAGAGGTGAGAGACACACACAGATACACACACACATGAACCTCGGTCTACCGCTCTGGAAAACAACTTCTTTACCGTTAGACCAAGAGGAAATTCCCTCCTGGTGTGAGATTGACAGGCAGGGCTACTTTTTCACGGCAGCATGATTCCAAATCACATCTGCAATACACACACACACACACACACACACACACACACACACACACACACGCACACAGGCAGGCACGCACGCACGCACGCACACACACACACACACACACACACACACACACACACACACACACACACACACACACACACACACACACACACACACACACACACACACACACACACACACACACACACACACACACACATAGCCTCCCTGCATATGGGGCCTGAATGATTATTATTATCATCTCTTCATGAACAGTAGAAGAACAGAGTGTCTTGGAGAATAGATAGATCTTTCAGTTCATTATATGTGTGGGGAAAGCACAAAGTGAGGAAGACACAAG
>NC_143027.1:82615000-82625000 GCF_057628025.1 Oncorhynchus mykiss
TTGACATTGTGCGATAGTTGATTTGATAGTTGATATTGTGCGATAGTTGATATTGTGCGATAATTGACATTGTGAGATAGTTGATATTGTGTAATAGTTGACATTGTGCGATAGTTGATATTGTGCGATAGTTGATATTGTGCGTAGTTGATATTGTGCGATAGTTGATATTGTGCGATAGTTGATTTGATAGCTGACATTGTGCGATAGTTGATATTGTGCGATACTTGACATTGTGCGATAGTTGATATTGTGCGATAGTTGATTTGATAGTTGATATTGTGCGATAGTTGATTTGATAGCTGACATTGTGCGATAGTTGATATTGTGCGATACTTGACATTGTGCGATAGTTGATATTGTGCGATAGTTGATTTGATAGTTGATATTGTGCGATAGTTGATTTGATTGTTGATATTGTGCGATAGTTGATATTGTGCGATAGTTGATTTGATAGTTGATATTGTGCAATAGTTGATATTGTGCGACAGTTGATTTGATAGTTGATATTGTGCGATAGTTGATTTGATAGTTGATATTGTGTGATAGTTGATTTGATTGTTGATATTGTGTGATAGTTGATAGTTGATGTTATGCAATAATGTCAAATTCTTTGTGATATGATGCAGTTTAAGATGACATGAATTGGCTCTCACTGACTATAAAGGTACTTTGGGAGTCCTATACCCATCCAATCAATGGCCTTGTCCCGTCCATGCTCCTCCATCTGTGAACATGTCAGTATTCCAAGTTGGCACTATCATGCACAAAACATCTTAATGACTTTAGACAGAGAGTCAAGCTGTGTTTCTCCTTATGTAAAGCCAGTCAGATATATCAATTTACCACCTGTAGGTAGCCCACTCAATACAGCTCCAACACCACCGCCCGTCTCTGGGAACTTGAGCTAGAAACTTCAGTGTCCGCTCTAATTGACACTGGTTGGTCTTGAAAAGGTTGTTTTTGATGGATTTGACCAAATCCCTAGCCTGGCTGTTTTGTCAATCGAGGAACAAATAACATATTGTGCAGCAAGAACGAATTGTTGATGTTGCTACAATCAATAGTAATTCATGACCAACCCTGAGTTGGGATAAGCAACGTGATAAGACCTTAGGACTAGCGACTAAGAATGCACCTTATTGTTTTCTTAGAACTCCGTTAGACCCTCCTAGTTCAAGGCCAGTGGTTATAGGCTCAGGAAGAAGAGATAGCATGGCGTAGAGGAGGAGGGGGATGGAGTGATAACACTGAGTGTTAGAGGAAGGGAGGAGAGATGGAGGAGTAGACTAGAGTGAATTCTAAGCAGCATTGTTGGAACCCAGTCGACATCGTCCGACCCCGCTTGTAACCGGCGGTAACGGCTGTGCCCCCTTTCATGTTGAGATTTACACGGGTGGAGGGGAGGGTAGGGAGGGGCAGACCTGCAGGACATCGCCTGTGAGAATGACCGTTGACCTCCCTCTCTTTCCAGAGCCGCGCTGGGTCCCCGTTGGAATACCCAGAGGTCTTTGCAGCGCCCGCCTGTGTCTGTGGTGCCAGCGGTGTCAGATAGCTTAAAGCTTTTCTCAAATGTATTTTTCAAAAGGGGGGAAATCAATAGCAAGGGCCGGAGAACACTGGCAGGAGCAACACAAGCTCCTGATGTTAACTCACAGCTTTAATATTTGAGAGACACAATGTGTTAGGGTGCGCTGGTACAAGACACGGCTGTGAAGCCATCATGGTTTTATATGTGAGAGAAAAATAAGTAGATAAATGGATAACGAGTCTGTTTTCCAACCCAACCCCTAACCCTCAATTCTATATTATCTATAATATTACTTTTATCACTGTACTGTTGGGAAAGAGCTCACAAGAATGTCACTGTACAGTTGGGAAAGAGCTCACAAGAATGTTACTGTACTGTTGGAAAAGAGCTGACAAGAATGTCACTGTACTGTTGGGAAAGAGCTCACAAGAATGTTACTGTACTGTTGGGAAAGAGCTCACAAGAATGTCACTGTACTGTTGGGAAAGAGCTCACAAGAATGTTACTGTACTGTTGGGAAATATCTCACAAGAATGTCACTGTAATGTTGGGAAAGAGCTCACAAGAATGTCACTGTACTGTTGGGAAGAGCTCACAAGAATGTCACTGTATTGTTGGGAAATATCTCACAAGAATGTCACTGTACTGTTGGGAAATATCTCACAAGAATGTTACTGTACTGTTGGGAAAAGAGCTCACAAGAATGTTACTGTACTGTTGGGAAATATCTCACAATAATGTCACTGTACTGTTGGAAAAGAGCTCACAAGAATGTTACTGTACTGTTGGGAAATATCTCACAAGAATGTCACTGTACTGTTGGGAAATATCTCACAAGAATGTCACTGTACTGTTGGGAAATATCTCACAAGAATGTTACTGTACTGTTGGAAAAGAGCTCACAAGAATGTTACTGTACTGTTGGGAAATATCTCACAAGAATGTCACTGTACTGTTGGAAAAGAGCTCACAAGAATGTTACTGTACTGTTGGGAAATATTTCACAAGAATGTCACTGTACTGTTGGGAAATATCTCACAAGAATGTCACTGTACTGTTGGGAAAGAGCTCACAAGAATGTTACTGTACTGTTGGGAAAGAGCTCACAAGAATGTCACTGTACTGTTGGGAAAGAGCTCACAAGAATGTTACTGTACTGTTGGGAAATATCTCACAAGAATGTCACTGTAATGTTGGGAAAGAGCTCACAAGAATGTCACTGTACTGTTGGGAAAGAGCTCACAAGAATGTTACTGTACTGTTGGGAAATATCTCACAAGAATGTCACTGTACTGTTGGGAAAGAGCTCACAAGAATGTCACTGTATTGTTGGGAAATATCTCACAAGAATGTCACTGTACTGTTGGGAAATATCTCACAAGAATGTTACTGTACTGTTGGGAAAAGAGCTCACAAGAATGTTACTGTACTGTTGGGAAATATCTCACAATAATGTCACTGTACTGTTGGAAAAGAGCTCACAAGAATGTTACTGTACTGTTGGGAAATATCTCACAAGAATGTCACTGTACTGTTGGGAAATATCTCACAAGAATGTCACTGTACTGTTGGGAAATATCTCACAAGAATGTTACTGTACTGTTGGAAAAGAGCTCACAAGAATGTTACTGTACTGTTGGGAAATATCTCACAATAATGTCACTGTACTGTTGGAAAAGAGCTCACAAGAATGTTACTGTACTGTTGGGAAATATTTCACAAGAATGTCACTGTACTGTTGGGAAATATCTCACAAGAATGTCACTGTACTGTTGGAAAAGAGCTCACAAGAATGTTACTGTACTGTTGGGAAATATCTCACAAGAATGTCACTGTACTGTTGGAAAAGAGCTCACAAGAATGTTACTGTACTGTTGGGAAAGAGCTCACAAGAATGTTACTGTACTGTTGGGAAAGAGCTCACAAGAATGTCACTGTACTGTTGGGAAAGAGCTCACAAGAATGTCACTGTACAGTTGGGAAAGAGCTCACAAGAATGTCACTGTACTGTTGGGAAAAATCTCACAAGAATGTCACTGTACAGTTGGGAAAGAGCTCACAAGAATGTCACTGTACTGTTGGGAAAGAGCTCACAAGAATGTCACTGTACAGTTGGGAAATATCTCACAAGAATGTCACTGTACAGTTGGGAAAGAGCTCACAAGAATGATACTGTACTGTTGGAAAAGAGCTGACAAGAATGTCACTGTACTGTTGGGAAAGAGCTCACAAGAATGTCACTGTAATGTTGGGAAAGAGCTCACAAGAATGTCACTGTACAGTTGGGAAATATCTCACAAGAATGTCACTGTACAGTTGGGAAAGAGCTCACAAGAATGTTACTGTACAGTTGGGAAATATCTCACAAGAATGTCACTGTACAGTTGGGAAAGAGCTCACAAGAATGTTACTGTACTGTTGGAAAAGAGCTGACAAGAATGTCACTGTACAGTTGGGAAATATCTCACAAGAATGTCACTGTACAGTTGGGAAAGAGCTCACAAGAATGTTACTGTACTGTTGGGAAAGAGCTCACAAGAATGTCACTGTACAGTTGGGAAAGAGCTCACAAGAATGTCACTGTACTGTTGGGAAAAATCTCACAAGAATGTCACTGTACAGTTGGGAAAGAGCTCACAAGAATGTCACTGTACTGTTGGGAAAGAGCTCACAAGAATGTCACTGTACTGTTGGGAAATATCTCACAAGAATGTCACTGTAATGTTGGGAAAGAGCTCACAAGAATGTCACTGTACTGTTGGGAAAGAGCTCACAAGAATGTTACTGTACTGTTGGGAAATATCTCACAAGAATGTCACTGTACTGTTGGGAAAGAGCTCACAAGAATGTCACTGTATTGTTGGGAAATATCTCACAAGAATGTCACTGTACTGTTGGGAAATATCTCACAAGAATGTTACTGTACTGTTGGGAAAAGAGCTCACAAGAATGTTACTGTACTGTTGGGAAATATCTCACAATAATGTCACTGTACTGTTGGAAAAGAGCTCACAAGAATGTTACTGTACTGTTGGGAAATATCTCACAAGAATGTCACTGTACTGTTGGGAAATATCTCACAAGAATGTCACTGTACTGTTGGGAAATATCTCACAAGAATGTTACTGTACTGTTGGAAAAGAGCTCACAAGAATGTTACTGTACTGTTGGGAAATATCTCACAATAATGTCACTGTACTGTTGGAAAAGAGCTCACAAGAATGTTACTGTACTGTTGGGAAATATTTCACAAGAATGTCACTGTACTGTTGGGAAATATCTCACAAGAATGTCACTGTACTGTTGGAAAAGAGCTCACAAGAATGTTACTGTACTGTTGGGAAATATCTCACAAGAATGTCACTGTACTGTTGGAAAAGAGCTCACAAGAATGTTACTGTACTGTTGGGAAAGAGCTCACAAGAATGTTACTGTACTGTTGGGAAAGAGCTCACAAGAATGTCACTGTACTGTTGGGAAAGAGCTCACAAGAATGTCACTGTACAGTTGGGAAAGAGCTCACAAGAATGTCACTGTACTGTTGGGAAAAATCTCACAAGAATGTCACTGTACAGTTGGGAAAGAGCTCACAAGAATGTCACTGTACTGTTGGGAAAGAGCTCACAAGAATGTCACTGTACAGTTGGGAAATATCTCACAAGAATGTCACTGTACAGTTGGGAAAGAGCTCACAAGAATGATACTGTACTGTTGGAAAAGAGCTGACAAGAATGTCACTGTACTGTTGGGAAAGAGCTCACAAGAATGTCACTGTACTGTTGGGAAAGAGCTCACAAGAATGTCACTGTACAGTTGGGAAATATCTCACAAGAATGTCACTGTACAGTTGGGAAAGAGCTCACAAGAATGTTACTGTACTGTTGGAAAAGAGCTGACAAGAATGTCACTGTACAGTTGGGAAATATCTCACAAGAATGTCACTGTACAGTTGGGAAAGAGCTCACAAGAATGTTACTGTACTGTTGGAAAAGAGCTGACAAGAATGCCACTGTACAGTTGGGAAATATCTCACAAGAATGTCACTGTACAGTTGGAAAAGAGCTCACAAGAATGTTACTGTACTGTTGGGAAATATCTCACAATAATGTCACTGTACTGTTGGAAAAGAGCTCACAAGAATGTTACTGTACTGTTGGGAAATATTTCACAAGAATGTCACTGTACTGTTGGGAAATATCTCACAAGAATGTCACTGTACTGTTGGAAAAGAGCTCACAAGAATGTTACTGTACTGTTGGGAAATATCTCACAAGAATGTCACTGTACTGTTGGAAAAGAGCTCACAAGAATGTTACTGTACTGTTGGGAAAGAGCTCACAAGAATGTTACTGTACTGTTGGGAAAGAGCTCACAAGAATGTCACTGTACTGTTGGGAAAGAGCTCACAAGAATGTTACTGTACTGTTGGAAAAGAGCTGACAAGAATGTCACTGTACAGTTGGGAAATATCTCACAAGAATGTCACTGTACAGTTGGGAAAGAGCTCACAAGAATGTTACTGTACTGTTGGAAAAGAGCTGACAAGAATGCCACTGTACAGTTGGGAAATATCTCACAAGAATGTCACTGTACAGTTGGGAAAGAGCTCACAAGAATGTTACTGTACTGTTGGAAAAGAGCTGACAAGAATGTCACTGTACAGTTGGGAAATATCTCACAAGAATGTCACTGTACAGTTGGAAAAGAGCTCACAAGAATGTTACTGTACTGTTGGGAAATATCTCACAATAATGTCACTGTACTGTTGGAAAAGAGCTCACAAGAATGTTACTGTACTGTTGGGAAATATTTCACAAGAATGTCACTGTACTGTTGGGAAATATCTCACAAGAATGTCACTGTACTGTTGGAAAAGAGCTCACAAGAATGTTACTGTACTGTTGGGAAATATCTCACAAGAATGTCACTGTACTGTTGGAAAAGAGCTCACAAGAATGTTACTGTACTGTTGGGAAAGAGCTCACAAGAATGTTACTGTACTGTTGGGAAAGAGCTCACAAGAATGTCACTGTACTGTTGGGAAAGAGCTCACAAGAATGTCACTGTACAGTTGGGAAAGAGCTCACAAGAATGTCACTGTACTGTTGGGAAAAATCTCACAAGAATGTCACTGTACAGTTGGGAAAGAGCTCACAAGAATGTCACTGTACTGTTGGGAAAGAGCTCACAAGAATGTCACTGTACAGTTGGGAAATATCTCACAAGAATGTCACTGTACAGTTGGGAAAGAGCTCACAAGAATGTTACTGTACTGTTGGAAAAGAGCTGACAAGAATGTCACTGTACAGTTGGGAAATATCTCACAAGAATGTCACTGTACAGTTGGGAAAGAGCTCACAAGAATGTTACTGTACTGTTGGAAAAGAGCTGACAAGAATGCCACTGTACAGTTGGGAAATATCTCACAAGAATGTCACTGTACAGTTGGGAAAGAGCTCACAAGAATGTTACTGTACTGTTGGAAAAGAGCTGACAAGAATGTCACTGTACAGTTGGGAAATATCTCACAAGAATGTCACTGTACAGTTGGGAAAGAGCTCACAAGAATGTTACTGTACTGTTGGAAAAGAGCTGACAAGAATGTCACTGTACAGTTGGGAAAGAGCTCACAAGAATGTAACTGTACTGTTTTACACCTGTTACACGAATAAACGTAGAATCTTGACACTTCTTTTATCATTTGCAATTACCTTTAGTGGCTAACGGTCACTTTGCACACTCAGCTTGAGACCTTAAATGTGATTTTTGATTTGCCTATTTCAGTCAGTTTCATAACACATACTGTATTTGTATTTGATAAACCATTGCATTGGTGCAATTGTTTAAAGGAGCAGCATTTAGCCATACATTAGTTTTCTTCATGGTTTCTTAGTACTGCTTTTTACCTTATCATAATTATAAAAAACATGGACATGAAGTAGTTTTGTATTGCTGGTGTTTTTGTTATTGTAGTCAACCTTGCGAACGACAATCATCTTAATTGAGGAAGTTGTACACACACAGCAACAGCTGGACCGGCTAGTCGCTGTAAAATGATAATTAGCGGTAAAATGTGGTGCATTCAATCACACTGCAGAAAAAACCTCATTATCCCTCCATTGCAAAAAATGTCAAAGACTCCAGCCACCCTAGTCATAGACTGTTCTCTCTGCTACCGTACGGTCTCTCTGCTACCGCAACGCCAAGTCTTGGTCCAAGAGGCTTCTAAACAGCTTCTACCCCCAAGCCATAAGACTCTTGAACATCTAATTAAATGGCTAAACAGACTATTGCATTGCCCCCCTTTTACACTGCTGCTACTCTCTGTTGTTATCATCTATGCATAGTAACTTTAATAACTCTACCTACATCTACATGTACATAGTACCTCAACTAACCTGTGCCTCCGCACATTGACTCTGTACCGGTACCCCCCTGTGTATAGTCTCGCTATTGTTATTTTACTGCTGCTCTTTAATTACATGTTACTTTTATTTCTTATTCTTACTCATATTTTTCTTAAACTGCATTGTTGTTTAGGGGCTCGTAAGTAAGCATTTCACTGTAAGGTCTACCTACCTGTTGTATTCGGCGCATGTGACTAATAAAATGTGATTTGATTTGATTGAGAAAGTATACAATCACAATGTATTCTCTCCACTCTGAGGGTTTCTGCAGGGTGTCCTGTATTGAACAACAGCCTGGGACAGTTTCTCCACTCTGAGGGTTTCTGCATTGAACAACAGCCTGGGACAGTTTCTCCACTCTGAGGGTTTCTGCAGGGTGTCCTGTATTGAACAACAGCCTGGGACAGTTTCTCCACTCTGAGGGTTTCTGCATTGAACAACAGCCTGGGACAGTTTCTCCACTCTGAGGGTTTCTGCAGAGCGTCCTGTATTGAACAACAGCCTGGGACAGTTTCTCCACTCTGAGGGTTTCTGCAGGGTGTCCTGTATTGAACAACAGCCTGGGACAGTTTCTCCACTCTGAGGGTTTCTGCAGGGCGTCCTGTATTGAACAACAGCCTGGGACAGTTTCTCCACTCTGAGGGTTTCTGCAGGGCGTCCTGTATTGAACAACAGCCTGGGACAGTCAGAAGATTCATATTGGATTCACATTGTGACTGTGAGAAGGAGAACCCCCCCCCCCCCAGACCTGGTAAGATCTCCCTGGGCAGGCTCTCTGGTGGGCTGTGTGATGGTGATATTGTACTGACCTGCCCTATCAGAGGTCACGGTGGGGAATTATGGTGTCGGCTGTCAAGCTGTGGCCCAACATTCTGCCCACAGGAACAATGGCTATAACACACTGCTCACAGCAGAGGCCTGAGCCAGGGAACTCTCCCTTTCTTTCTCTCTCTTTCTCTTATACTATTTCTCTCTCTCTTTCTCTCTCACTTCTTCTTATACTCTCTCGGTATAAACCATATCTCCCATAGCTGTCTCTCGTTCCCTATGTCTCTGTGGAGTTATGGGCCTGTCATTCCCCTCAGGGGAGGGAGGGAGGGAGGGAGGGGGAGGGAGGGAGGGAGAGAGAGAGAGAGAGAGAGAGAGAGAGAGAGAGACATTTCCCGGCTGCAGCAGTGTTGAGCCACTAAGTTGGGGTGGCAGACATTGATGGCATTTGGGGAAGCCCTCGGCAACTGTTACTATGGTGTCCACTACCCAGTGGCCATTGCTGCCAAGTTGACTCAAGATATCCCACAGGGAGGAGAATAACTGTTTAGAGAGAACTATTTGTTAGCTAGACAAATGTACAGTGCACACATCCAAAAAATACAGGAGCTGGACAAAAAACATATCCTGGCAAAAAAAAGCTGTCCAGTCACTGATTTTCATGAGCAGCAAAAGGTAAGCAAACGGAGTAAGAGTTTGCCTCAGAGCAGTTATATTCTGCATCCCAACATGTTGGAACATCTGAACAGTTTTATTCTGCAACCCAACATGTTGGAACATCTGAGCAGTTATATTCTGCATCCCAACATGTTGGAACATCTGAACAGTTTTATTCTGCAACCCAACATGTTGGAACATCTGAACAGTTATATTCTGCAACCCAACATGTTGGAACATCTGAACAGTTTTATTCTGCAACCCAACATGTTGGAACATCTGAACAGTTTTATTCTGCAACCCAACATGTTGAAACATCTGAACAGTTTTATTCTGCAACCCAACATGTTGAAACATCTGAACAGTTTTATTCTGCAACCCAACATGTTGGAACATCTGAACAGTTTTATTCTGCAACCCAACATGTTGGAACATCTGAACAGTTATATTCTGCATCCCAACATGTTGGAACATCTGAACAGTTTAATTCTGCAACCCAACATGTTGGAACATCTGAACAGTTTTATTCTGCAACCCAACATGTTGAAACATCTGAACAGTTTTATTCTGCAACCCAACATGTTGGAACATCTGAACAGTTTTATTCTGCATCCCAACATGTTGGAACATCTGAACA
>NC_143027.1:82800000-82837500 GCF_057628025.1 Oncorhynchus mykiss
GAGAGAGAGAGAGACATCCACATAGAGACACACACACACACACACACACACAGACATCCACATAGAGAGACACACACACACACACACACACACACACAGAGAGAGCGAGAGAGACATCCACATAGAGACTGACTGACTCTATACTGACCCCTGATGGGATGTGTAGGGCCTTCAGTAGTTCTGAAGAGTGTTCCGGAATAGTTCCTTCATCCCTCAGGGAGTCCTTGGGAGATAAGAATAGCCCCATTTGTTGGTTGCTGAATGTCCTAAGTGCTATGTGTGTTTGTGTGGAGGAACTGTAATAAGAGACACTTTTAGATGAAAGAGTGTGGGGCCGCAGCTGTTTCTCCACAGGTACTGTATCAGGCCCTGGAGGCCCCTGCTCATTAATACACTGGCTAACACTTTATTCTCTAGTCAGACATGCTAAAGGGCACCTCAGATTCAAACTGAAACTGGCTCACACACACACACACACACACACACACACACACACACACACACACATTATACAGTCATATGGTGAATACCATGTATTACAGTAATGGTGAATTCCATTTTATACAGACTTGCCTAGTGAAATAAAAATAGAAATAAAAAGCTCATGATGGCCTAACCCTAAGCTCAACGTTAAGGCACTGGGATGCCCAAAGCCACAATACCAACACACTGGCATGTGCGTGTAAATAGCCAAATACATTTTGGGGTAAGTGATCGTCATATATAACTGATCCAGATTTTACCGATGGGCAAGTGACTTTAAGAGCTAAAACCTTCCTCTAACCCCCAACCCCTTACCCCAACCCCAAACCCAATCCCATACCCTAGCCCCAATACCCAACCCCAATCCCTTACCCTATCCCCAATCCCTAACCCCAAACCCAATCCCATACCCTAACCCCAATATCCAACCCCAATCCCTTGCCCTATCCCCAATCCCTAACCCCAATCCCTTACCCTAACCCCAATACCCAACCCCAATCCCTTACCCTATCCCTAACCCCAACCCCAACCCCAACCCCAATCCCTTACCCTAACCCCAATACCCAACCCCAATCCCTTACCCTATCCCCAATCCCTAACCCCAACCCCAATCCCATACCCTAACCCCAATACCCAACCCCAATCCCTTACCCTATCCCCAATCCCTAACCCCAACCCCAATCCCTTACCCTAACCCCAATACCCAATCCCCAATCCCTTACCCTAACCCCAATACCCAACCCCAATCCCTTACCCCAACCCCAAACCCAATCCCATACCCTAACCCCAATACCCAACCCCAATCCCTTACCCTATCCCCAATCCCCAACCCCAATCCCTAACCCCAACCCCAACCCCAACCCTAAACCCAATCCCATACCCTAACCCCAATACCCAACCCAATCCCTTACCCTATCCCCAATCCCTAACCCCAACCCCAATCCCTAACCCCAACCCCAATCCCTTACCCTAACCCTAACCCCAATACCCAACCCCAATCAAATCAAATTTATTTTATATATAGCCCTTCGTACATCAGCTGATATCTCAAAGTGCTGTACAGAAACCCAGCCTAAAACCCCAAACAGCAAGCAATGCAGGTGAAGAAGCACGGTGGCTAGGAAAAACTCCCTAGAAAGGCCAAAACCTAGGAAGAAACCTAGAGAGGAACCAGGCTATGTGGGGTGGCCAGTCCTCTTCTGGCTGTGCCGGGTGGAGATTATAACAAAACATGGTCAAGATGTTCAAATGTTCATAAATGACCAGCATGGTCGAATAATAATAAGGCAGAATAGTTGAAACTGGAGCAGCAGCACAGTCAGGTGGACTGGGGACAGCAAGGAGTCATCATGTCAGGTATTCCTGGGGCATGGTCCTAGGGCTCAGGTCCTCCGAGAGAGAGAAAGAAAGAGAGAATTAGAGAGACCAATCCCTTACCCCAAACCCAATCCCATACCCTAACCCCAACCCCAATCCCTTACCCCAATACCCAACCCCAATCCCTTACCCTATCCCCAATCTCTAACCCCAACCCCAATCCCTTACCCCAATCCCAATCCCAATCCCAATCCCATACCCTAACCCCAATACCCAACCCCAATCCCTTACCCTATTCCCAATCCCTAACCCCAACCCCAATCCCTTACCCCAAACCCAATCCCATACCCTAACCCCAATACCCAACCCCAATCCCTTACCCTATCCCCAATCTCTAACCCCAACCCCAATCCCTTACCCCAACCCCAAACCCAATCCCATACCCTAACCCCAACCCCAATCCCTTACCCCAACCCCAAACCCAATCACATACCCTAACCCCAATACCCAACCCCAATCCCTTACCCTATCCCCAATCCCTAACTCCAACCCCAATCCCTTACCCTAACCCCAATCCCTTACCCTATCCCCAATCCCTAACCCCAACCCCAACCCCAATCCCTTACCCTTACCCCAATACCCAATCCCCAATCGCTTACCCTAACCCCAATACCCAATCCCCAATCCCTTACCCTAACCCCAATACCCAACCCCAATCCCTTACCCCAACCCCAAACTCAATCCCATACCCTAACCCCAACCCCAATCCCTTACCCCAAACCCAATCCCATATCCTAACCCCAACCCCAATCCCTTACCCCAACCCCAAACCCAATCCCATACCCTAACCCCAATACCCAACCCCAATCCCTTACCCTATCCCCAATCTCTAACCCCAACCCCAATCCCTTACCCCAACCCCAAACCCAATCCCATACCCTAACCCCAATACCCAACCCCAATCCCTTACCCCAACCCCAAAACCAATCCCATACCCTAACCCCAATACCCAACCCCAATCCCTTACCCTATCCCCAATATCTAACCCCAACCCCAATCCCTTACCCCAACCCCAAACCCAATCCCATACCCTAACCCCAATACCCAACCCCAATCCCTTACCCTATCCCCAATCCCTAACTCCAACCCCAATCCCTTACCCCAACCCCAAACCCAATCCCATACCCTAACCCCAATACCCAACCCCAATCCCTTACCCTATCCCCAATCCCCAACCCCAATCCCTTACCCTAACCCTAACCCTAACCCCAATCCCCAATCCCCAATCCCTTACCTTAACCCCAATACCCAATCATTTACCCTAACCCCAATCCCTTACCCTAACCCCAATACCCAATCCCTTACCCTAACCCCAATACCCAATCCCTGACCCTAACCCCAATACCCAATCCCCAATCCCTTACCACAGTCCTAACCCCAACCCCTTTACCCTAACCCCAATACCCAATCCCTTACCCTTACCCTTACCCCAACCCCAATCCCTTACCCTAACCCTAATACCCAATCCCTTACCCTAAACCCAATCCCCAATCACTTACCACAGCCCTAACCCCAACCCCTTACCCTAACCCCAATACCCAATCCCTTACCCCAACCCCAATCCCTTACCCTAACCCCAATACCCAATCCCTTACTCTAACCCCAATACCCAATCCCTTACCATAGCCCTAACCCCAATCCCTTACCATAGCCCAAACCCCAATCCCTTACCCTAACCCCAATCCCTTACCCTAACCCCAATCCTTTACCCTAGCCCCAATCCATTACCCTTACCCCAACCCCTTACCCTAACCCCTTACCCTAACCCCTTACCCTAACCCCTTACCCTAACCCGAACCCTTACCCTAACCCCAATCCCAACCCCTTACCCTAACCCCTTACCCTAACCCCAACCCCTTACCCTACCCCCAACCCCTTACCCTAGCCCCAACCCCTTACCCCTTTCCCTTTCCCTGACCCCTTACCCCAACCCCTTTCACTGACCCCTTACCCTAACCCCTTACCCTAACCCCAACCCTTTACTCTAACCCCAATCCCTTACCCCAATCCCTTACCCCAATCCCTTACCCCAATCCCTTACCCCAATCCCTTACCCCAACCCTTACCCCAATCCTTTACCCCAACCCCAATCCCTTACCCTAATCCCAACCCCTTACCCTAACCCTATCTCTAACCCCTTTCCCCAACCCCTTACCCCTTACCCCAATACCTAACCCCAACCCCTTATCTCTCTCACTCTCTCTCTCACTGTCTCACACTCACTCACTCACTCACTCACTCACTCACTGTTTCACCCTATCTCTCTTGTTCTTTCTCTCGCTGTATCGCTCTCTCACTCACTCACTCACTCACTCACTCACTCACTCACTCACTCACTCACTCACTCTTTCTCTCACTGTAGCTCTTTCTCTCTAACCTCTCTCTCTCAATTGCTCTCTTTTTTCCCTCTCAGTCCTTCTCTCCCTCTCCATATATCCAGAGCACTTCATTACAGTCAGTCAGTCAGTCCGTCAGTCAGTCAGTCCGTCCGTCCATCCGTCCATCCCTCCCATAGCCCAGGGCTGTGTCTCAAAGGGCTTCCTATTCCCTATGTAGTGCACTACTTTTCAACAACTAGATCCATTTCCCTACGAGACTCAGACCTGCTGCTACAGTCAATAAGGATGGGCCTGGCTGTGGGGTTGCCACGGCAACTCTCTGTTTTGTTTACTATTGGACGGTGCGCGGGCCAACCGGACCTGCTTAGCGACCAGCAGCAGTGACATATCAACCTGTGAATGTTCTAACAGAAGTCAGCCGGTTGGTTGGTTGGTCAGTTGGTTTGGCAGGCTATTTCCCCTTCCATCTGCTAAGACTGTTTGTTTTTCTGCTGTTTCATTTGTTTACTTGACGGTTGAAGTTTGCCGTGTTTTTGAGCACTGACTCAATTGGCAATGCTAATCATTATTTATAGTTTGTGATTATTTGGAATCTAAGAGGTTTATTTTGTCTTTGTTAAATGAGTGTTTAGTCTCAAGTGAAGTGGTTTTGAAGACTTGTTTGCCTTTCTCAGAAGTATAGATAAACAAATGTTTTCCTTGAAATTGTTGTGCGCTGGTGAAAGGCTGGACAAATTCCACTTGTATTAATGAAAACCCAGCTCCCAACAATAAAACGACTTTTCTTCCTCTCTGTTTTTCTGCTAGTTCTGTCACAAGGTGGACATTTCTGTTGTAATTTTCTATCAAGTGATAGAAACAACAGCCTCGGTTTGGCGAGTACTTTCACTGTCTCTTACGAGTCCAATAAAAACAAAATTACTTTTGTGATTTAAAAGCTGTGAGATATTTCACTAAAAGGAGGGCTACACTGAATGAGTTTGACAAAACCTAATCCCACATTATGATGAGTGCTCCCAAATCGTAATACGTCCCAAATTGTACCCTATTCCCTATATAGTGCATGCCTTTTGACCAGGGCTCTTGTCAATAGTAGTGCACTATGTAAGGAATAGGATGCCATTTGGGACGCATTACAACAACCTCGAATGACCTCAAAACGAAGGGAGTACTTTAACCATATTTAACTGAAATTTAAACCTAATATGGGCCGACGCCGTTCTCCAACAAATCAAACGTTTATTTTCACGACAGACTATTTCAAAGAGCAGACATTCGGGCTGACACATTTAGAGCACAACTGTTGACCTGTAGACTTGAGTTGAATTGGAGAATAATTATTATACCTTGTTTTCTGTAAATCTAACTAAATATAGGCTGCTGGTGACTATCTTTCACTTCCTTGGTCAGGTTAAAGGGTCTGTTATCTTTCACTTCCTTGGTCAGGTTAAAGGGTCTGTTTCAGTGTTCTTTCTTCGTTATTCCCGACTTTTCCCAGATGGCTCAAAACGAAATTTCTTTGAAATTGCTTTAATTAATTCATGACTTGGGCAAAACAGGACGATTATCCTGACAAATACACACTGTACCTCTGAAGAGAACTGATATAAATGTTCAGTCTTTGTAAACGGGCTGTTGGCAGCTCTCTGTACCCTGGGTTCCAGTAATAGCATTTTAAACGCATGCTAAATGTTCTCTTTTTGCTGGAGAGACCGGTTCGAAGGTAAACCAAAACTTTGGTCTGTCCAGGCTCCTTTGATGCGTTCTCCTTCCTGTTCTGCTCATTTCAAGATGTGTGTGTTTCATCAGAGTTGGCCTGTAGTTGTTGAGAGATTATTTGCCTTTCCACAAATAAAAAGGATACCAGCAGTACATACCTATACTGAAATCCTAACATAAAAGTTATTATTTTATATTGTATTCTGCATCTTGACATTTCATGTTGTAGCAGATAGCTTTTAAACCCAAAAAGTGTCACTCATCGTCCTGATCCAGACGTTCTTGACCAGTATTTCTCAACACCGCTCAACCGAACATTGTCATTTTATTGACGAGTCTAAATGATCTCAGTAGGTTGCCACCCATTTAGTCGGTACTCAACTGGTTTTGACTCCAGCAGTCCTCCAAGGAGGAATGATAGTTTGCCAGTCCCTGGTCCAGTCGAGTTCCATGTCTTCAGTGAAGTCACGCTTAGCATTTCAGAAGATTGCTATATCATATTAATGAGAGGTTGAACACTCCTTGTTGTGAGATAAAATGTGTGTGACAATAAACAGAGTAGATGAAACGGAAAATAGTGAGGCTATCTCTTCAAGTCCAGCCATTGGAGAATGTGTATCTTTCTCCTTACTGGGCGATTTGTTCTCTCTCTCAGCCGCTTGTTGAAGGGGATTCCATGTGCTTATATTTTTTCACCCGTTTCTGTCTTGCTCACCAACAGAGACTGTGTGAGAGTGTGTTAGTGTGTTACAAGCATTTTGCTACACCCGCAAAAACATCCCTAAACACATGTATGTGACCAATAACATTTTATTTTATTTCTTCGTGTTAGTGAGAGAGAAAGAGAATGTGCATGCTTTTGAGCATTTGTCCATCTGTCAGTCCATCAGTCCATTCGTCCATCCGTCAGTCCATCTGTCCGTCCATCCATTACAGTACATCGATGAAGCACACAAATGAAAGTGCGAACAAGCATAGCTACTTCTAATTCTTTGTGTGTGGTTGACTTGGCAGGTTCCAATGTGATCACTCTGCCAGACCATGAAATACATTACACCTGACCCAACTAAACCCCACTCTACCAGACCATGAAATATATTACATCTGACCCAACTAAACCCCACTCTACCAGACCATGAAATACATTACATCTGACCCAACTAAACCCCACTCTACCAGACCATGAAATACATTACACCTGACCCACCTAAACCCACGACTGCGTGGCCACGCACGCCTCCAACTCAATCATCAAGTTTGCGGACGACACAACAGTGGTAGGCTTGATTACCAACAACGATGAGACGGCCTACAGGGAGGAGGTGAGGGCCCTCGGAGTGTGGTGTCAGGAAAACAACCTCACACTCAACGTCAACAAAACTAAGGAGATGATTGTGGACTTCAGGAAACAGCAGAGGGAACACCCCCCTATCCACATCGATGGAACAGTAGTGGAGAGGGTAGCAAGTTTTAAGTTCCTCGGCATACACATCACAGACAAACTGAATTGGTCCACTCACACGGACAGCGTCGTGAAGAAGGCGCAGCAGCGCCTCTTCAACCTCAGGAGGCTGAAGAAATTTGGCTTGTCACCAAAAGCACTCACAAACTTCTACAGATGCACAATCGAGAGCATCCTGGCGGGCTGTATCACCGCCTGGTATGGCAACTGCACCGCCCTCAACCGTAAGGCTCTCCAGAGGGTAGTGAGGTCTGCACAACGTATCACCGGGGGCAAACTACCTGCCCTCCAGGACACCTACACCACCCGATGTCACAGGAAGGCCATAAAGATCATCAAGGACATCAACCACCCGAGCCACTGCCTGTTCACCCTGCTATCATCCAGAAGGCGAGGTCAGTACAGGTGCATCAAAGCAGGGACCGAGAGACTGAAAAACAGCTTCTATCTCAAGGCCATCAGACTGTTAAACAGCCACCACTACCACTGAGTGGCTGCTGCCAACACACTGACACTGACTCAACTCCAGCCACTTTAATAATGGGAATTGATGGGAAATGATGTAAATATATCACTAGCCACTTTAAACAATGCTACCTTATATAAATGTTACTTACCCTACATTATTCATCTCATATGCATACGTATATACTGTACTCTATATCATCGACGGTATCCTTATGTAATACATGTATCACTAGCCACTTTATACTATACTATGCCACTTTGTTTACATACTCATCTCATTTGTACATACTGTACCCGATACCATCTACTGTATCTTGCCTATGCTGCTCTGTACCATCACTCATTCATATATCCTTATGTACATATTCTTTATCCCCTTACACTGTGTACAAGACAGTAGTTTTGGAATTGTTAGTTAGATTACTTGTTATTACTGCATTGTCGGAACTAGAAGCACAAGCATTTCGCTACACTCGCATTAACATCTGCTAACCATGTGTATGTGACAAATAAAATTTGATTTGATTTGATTTTGATTTGAACCCCACTCTACCAGACCATGAAATACATTACACCTGACCCAACTAAACCCCACTCTACCAGACCATGAAATACATTACATCTGACCCAACTAAACCCCACTCTACCAGACCATGAAATACATTACACCTGACCCAACTAAACCCCACTCTACCAGACCATGAAATACATTACACCTGACCCAACTAAACCCCACTCTACCAGACCATGAAATACATTACACCTGACCCAACTAAACCCCACTCTACCAGACCATGAAATACATTACATCTGACCCAACTAAACCCCACTCTACCAGACCATGAAATACATTACACCTGACCAAATGAAACCCCACTCTACCAGGCCATGAAATACATTACATCTGACCCAACTAAACCCCACTCTACCAGACCATGAAATACATTACACCTGACCCAACTAAACCCCACTCTACCAGACCATGAAATACATTACACCTGACCCAACTAAACCCCACTCTACCAGACCATGAAATACATTACATCTGACCCAACTAAACCCCACTCTACCAGACCATGAAATACATTACACCTGACCCAACTAAACCCCACTCTACCAGACCATGAAATACATTACACCTGACCCAACTAAACCCCACTCTACCAGACCATGAAATACATTACACCTGACCCAACTAAACCCCACTCTACCAGACCATGAAATACATTACACCTGACCCAACTAAACCCCACTCTACCAGACCATGAAATACATTACACCTGACCAAATGAAACCC
This sequence comes from Oncorhynchus mykiss, assembly GCF_057628025.1. NCBI lineage: Eukaryota > Metazoa > Chordata > Actinopteri > Salmoniformes > Salmonidae > Oncorhynchus > Oncorhynchus mykiss. The sequence continues at coordinate 82,809,146 of NC_143027.1, forward strand.
CACTCTACCAGGCCATGAAATACATTACATCTGACCCAACTAAACCCCACTCTACCAGACCATGAAATACATTACACCTGACCCAACTAAACCCCACTCTACCAGACCATGATATACATTACATCTGACCCAACTAAACCCCACTCTACCAGACCATGAAATACATTACACCTGACCCAACTAAACCCCACTCTACCAGACCATGAAATACATTACACCTGACCCAATGAAACCCCACTCTACCAGACCATGAAATACATTACATCTGACCCAACTAAACCCCACTCTACCAGACCATGAAATACATTACACCTGACCCAACTAAACCCCACTCTACCAGACCATGAAATACATTACACCTGACCCAACTAAACCCAACTCTACCAGACCATGAAATACATTACATCTGACCCAACTAAACCCCACTCTACCAGACCATGAAATACATTACATCTGACCCAACTAAACCCCACTCTACCAGACCATGAAATACATTACACCTGACCCAACTAAACCCCACTCTACCAGCCCATGAAATACATTACTCCTGACCCAACTAAACCCCACTCTACCAGCCCATGAAATACATTACACCTGACCCAATGAAACCCCACTCTACCAGCCCATGAAATACATTACACCTGACCCAACTAAACCTCACTCTACCAGCCCATGAAATACATTACACCTGACCCAACTAAACCCCACTCTACCAGACCATGAAATACATTACACCTGACCCAATGAAACCCCACTCTACCAGCCCATGAAATACATTACACCTGACCCAATGAAACCCCACTCTACCAGCCTATGAAATACATTACACCTGACCCAACTAAACCCCACTCTACCAGCCCATGAAATACATTACACCTGACCCAACTAAACCCCACTCTAAAAGACCATGAAATACATTACACCTGACCCAACTAAACCCCACTCTACCAGACCATGAAATACATTACACCTGCCCCAACTAAACCCCACTCTACCAGACCATGAAATACATTACACCTGACCCAACTAATCCCCACTCTACCAGACCATGAAATACATTACACCTGACCCAACTAAACCCCACTCTACCAGACCATGAAATACATTACATCTGACCCAACTAAACCCCACTCTACCAGACCATGAAATACATTACACCTGACCCAAATAAACCCCACTCTACCAGACCATGAAATACATTACACCTGACCCAATGAAACCCCACTCTACCAGCCCATGAAATACATTACATCTGACCCAACTAAACCCCACTCTACCAGACCATGAAATACATTACACCTGACCCAATGAAACCCCACTCTACCAGCCCATGAAATACATTACACCTGACCCAATGAAACCCCACTCTACCAGACCATGAAATACATTACACCTGACCCAACTAAACCCCACTCTACCAGACCATGAAATACATTACACCTGACCCAACTAAACCCCACTCTACCAGACCATGAAATACATTACACCTGCCCCAACTAAACCCCACTCTACCAGACCATGAAATACATTACACCTGCCCCAACTAAACCCCACTCTACCAGACCATGAAATACATTACACCTGACCCAACTAAACCCCACTCTACCAGACCATGAAATACATTACACCTGACCCAACTAAACCCCACTCTACCAGCCCATGAAATACATGACACCTGACCCAACTAAACCCCACTCTACCAGACCATGAAATACATTACACCTGACCCAACTAAACCCCACTCTACCAGACCATGAAATACATTACACCTGCCCCAACTAAACCCCACTCTACCAGACCATGAAATACATTACATCTGACCCAACTAAACCCCACTCTACCAGGCCAGACCATGAAATACATGACACCTGACCCAATGAAACCCCACTCTACCAGACCATGAAATACATTACACCTGACCCAATGAAACCCCACTCTACCAGACCATGAAATACATTACACCTGCCCCAACTAAACCCCACTCTACCAGACCATGAAATACATTACATCTGACCCAACTAAACCCCACTCTACCAGACCATGAAATACATTACACCTGACCCAACTAAACCCCACTCTACCAGACCATGAAATACATTACACCTGACCCAATGAAACCCCACTCTACCAGACCATGAAATACATTACACCTGACCCAATGAAACCCCACTCTACCAGACCATGAAATACATTACACCTGCCCCAACTAAACCCCACTCTACCAGACCATGAAATACATTACATCTGACCCAACTAAACCCCACTCTACCAGACCATGAAATACATTACACCTGACCCAACTAAACCCCACTCTACCAGACCATGAAATACATTACACCTGACCCAATGAAACCCCACTCTACCAGACCATGAAATACATTACACCTGACCCAATGAAACCCCACTCTACCAGACCATGAAATACATTACACCTGACCCAACTAAACCCCACTCTACCAGACCATGAAATACATTACACCTGACCCAACTAAACCCCACTCTACCAGCCCATGAAATACATTACACCTGACCCAACTAAACCCCACTCTACCAGGCCAGACCATGAAATACAATACACCTGACCCAACTAAACCCCACTCTACCAGACCATGAAATACATTACACCTGACCCAACTAAACCCCACTCTACCAGACCATGAAATACATTACACCTAACCCAACTAAACCCCACTCTACCAGACCATGAAATACATTACACCTGACCCAACTAAACCCCACTCTACCAGACCATGAAATACATTACACCTGACCCAACTAAACCCCACTCTACCAGACCATGAAATACATTACACCTGACCCAACTAAACCCCACTCTACCAGACCATGAAATACATTACACCTGACCCAACTAAACCCCACTCTACCAGACCATGAAATACATTACACCTGACCCAACTAAACCCCACTCTACCAGACCATGAAATACATTACACCTGACCCAACTAAACCCCACTCTACCAGACCATGAAATACATTACACCTGACCCAATGAAACCCCACTCTACCAGACCATGAAATACATTACACCTGACCCAACTAAACCCCACTCTACCAGACCATGAAATACATTACACCTGACCCAACTAAACCCCACTCTACCAGACCATGAAATACATTACACCTGACCCAACTAAACCCACTCTACCAGACCATGAAATACATTACACCTGACCCAACTAAACCCCACTCTACCAGACCATGAAATACATTACACCTGCCCCAACTAAACCCCACTCTACCAGACCATGAAATACATTACATCTGACCCAACTAAACCCCACTCTACCAGGCCAGACCATGAAATACATTACACCTGACTCAACTAGACCCCAATGACAGGGTGAATCACTGACAGTCCACAGCCCTACCCCACAACACACAGCCCCAGAGCCCACAGCCCACAGCCCTACCCCACAACACACAGCCCCAGAGCCCACAGCCCACAGCCCTACCCCACAACACACAGCCCCAGAGCCCACAGCCCTACCCCACAACACACAGCCCCAGAGCCCACAACCACCCACAACCCTACAGCCCAAAAGCCCTGGTTTGGAGCGAGATGCCTGGGCATGTATCAGGTGGGAGGTCCTTGGAGGGAGAGGGAGGTGGGCTGGAGATCCTGGCCAACACTGGTTGGAATCTCTCTTTCACTTTCTCTCTCTTTTTCTCTCTCTGTTTTGTTATCTTTCCTTTTCCTTCCATCTCTCCCCTTTTCTGTCTCATGTTCTCTCCGTCTCTCTTTCTCCCCATCCCTTTCCCTCTTTCCTTCGTTCTGTTGTTCCATCTCCCTGCCATCCCCAGCTTGGAGCGAATGAGGAATGTTCCATAATTAGGATGAACGATCCCTTCCTCTGAAAGCTTATTTTTACGCCCTGTTATTTTTACCCTCTTCGTTTCCTCTTTTCTCCTTCCCTTGCTTCCCCGTGTGTACTGTCTCTTGTTAGAATTCATTAACACTGCTCACATGGTCCAACAATGGTAAAACGTATAGCACAGTTCAGAGTATTAATATACTGTCACATACATATTTCAGCTCTTTTACATTAGAAATTGTCGTCGAAATTGTTGAGGGAAAAAAAAAAAAAATGCAACATTTGGACAACTTTTTGATATTTTGTAATCTATTAGATAAACACTACCGGTCCAAAGTTTTAGAACACCTCCTCATTCAAGGGTTGTTCTTTATTTTTACTGCTTTCTACATGTAGAATAATAGTGAAGACGTCAAAACTATCAACAGCATTAGGCTGTTGATGAGAGGCATTAGGCTGTTGATGAGAGGCATTAGGCTGTTGATGAGAGGCATTAGGCTGTTGATGAGAGGCATTAGGCTGTTGATGAGAGGCATTACGCTATTTTGCTCTGTTGGTTTATCAGCTGTTGTCCTTTAGGTCAGGAAACATAGTCTTCTTCTCAAATGGCCCCATTTTACCATGGCCCATAGGACTCTGGTCTAAAGGAGTGCACTATACAGGAAATAAGGTGCCATTTGGGACGAGGGTATATCCATTCATGTTTGTAGAGTGGGTGGATGCAGAGTTTTTCTCTCATGACTTTATGTCACTACTGGTTGATGAAGAGTGATGGCATAGCCACATATTCTTGCTCATACGTCATAGCAACACTTATCATAATAATGCTTTGGTTGATTTGTTTGATTCAATGAACCCTAAGTTGAAAGTCAATGTTGTTCTCTAACTATGATGTCTCTGTTTGCCTTGAGTCTCTGTGATGTGGTGTTTGAGGTTTTTAAGGGGTAACTGTGGGTTAGGGACTGGCTAAGTTTACTATAAAGCTATGCACACACACAGACGTGTACTCACACACACACACACACACACACTGGGCCTTATGCCTTCCATGTAATGGTGATGCTTGTGAAAACAAACTCAAATAATCGGGGCATTTCAGCAGCTTTTGACTGTTTGTTATTTCTCAAGTCGGTCGTACGATGCGGTTCATGGGAAATCTCTGTTTGTATATGTTCCTTACCAAACGCTTATCACCAGACCTATTGTCAATGATGATGTGTCAGAAACAGGCCCACTGGGCAGTTCGGGCAAATGCCAGATGGGCAGGTCCGTCTTTAGCCCAGTGGGCCTGTCTAGGTTGGAGGTTTTGTGCAGAATGATCATTATTTGGATAATGGGAGCCTGTGTGTTAGAATGGGATGATTTCTGGTCCCAGTCTGTCCATGTGATGTGTATTATTACAATCATCAGGCCCTCAAACCAGATGGACTTTTACATTTTTTATTTTAACCTTTATTTAAATAGACGAGTCAGTTAAGAACAAATTCTTATTTACAACGACGGCCTATTGGGGAACAGTGGGTTAATTGCCTTGTTCAGGGGCAGAACGACAGATTTTTACCTCGTCAGCTCGGGGGATTCGATTCACCAACCTTTCAGTTACTGGCCCAACGCTCTAACCACTAGGCTACCTGCTGGTTATTGGTCCAACGCTCTAACCACTTGGCTACCTGCTGGTTACTGGCCCAACACTCTAACCACTAGGCTACCTGCTGGTTACTGGCCCAACACTCTAACCACTAGGCTACCTGCTGGTTACTGGCCCAACACTCTAACCACTAGGCTACCTGCTGGTTACTGGCCCAATGCTCTAACCACTAGGCTACCTGCTGGTTACTGGTCCAACGCTCTAACCACTAGGCTACCTGCTGTTTACTGGTCCAACACTCTAACCACTATGCTACCTGCTGGTTACTGGTCCAACGCTCTAACCACTAGGCTACCTGCTGGTTACTGGCCCAACACTCTAACCACTAGGCTACCTGCTGGTTACTGGTCCAACGCTCTAACCACTAGGCTACCTGCTGGTTGCTGGTCCAACGCTCTAAGCACTAGGCTACCTGCTGGTTACTGGTCCAACGCTCTAACCACTAGGCTACCTGCTGGTTACTGGCCCAACACTCTAACCACTAGGCTACCTGCTGGTTACTGGTCCAACGCTCTAACCACTAGGATACCTGCTGGTTACTGGTCCAACTCTCTAACCACTAGGCTACCTGCTGGTTACTGGTCCAACGCTCTAACCACTAGGCTACCTGCTGGTTACTGATCCAACGCTCTAACCACTAGGCTACCTGCTGGTTACTGGCCCAACACTCTAACCACTAGGCTACCTGCTGGTTACTGGTCCAACGCTCTAACCACTAGGCTACCTGCTGGTTACTGGTCCAACGCTCTAACCACTAGGCTACCTGCTGGTTACTGGTCCAACGCTCTAACCACTAGGCTACCTGCTGGTTACTGGTCCAACGCTCTAACCACTAGGCTACCTGCTGGTTACTGGTCCAACACTCTGACCACTAGGCTACCTGCTGGTTACTGGCCCAACACTCTAACCACTAGGCTACCTGCTGGTTACTGGTCCAACACTCTAACCACTAGGCTACCTGCTGGTTACTGGCCCAACGCCCTAACCACTAGGCTACCTGCTGGTTACTGGTCCAACACTCTGACCACTAGGCTACCTGCTGGTTACTGGCCCAACACTCTAACCACTAGGATACCTGCCACCTTAACATATAAACATATACTGTACACAGTGCTGATAAATAATACTTAATGGTTCGCTGTTTACAGTAAAACATGAGAAGAAATTTGCTCCATCAAACATCAAAGGGTGCATCCCAAATGGCACCGTATTACCTATGCAGTGCACTACTGTTGACCAGGCCCAATAGGGCTCTGATCAAAACTATTACACTGTACGGAACAATGTTCCATTTGTGGTGCAGAAATACATTCCACGTTAAACGAGTGGCTCTAATCACCCTTTGACATGTGCACTGTGTGTTGGTGTTTTCTCCATGTTTGTCTTGACACACTCCCTGGTAATTATAGAAGCACAAACTGTCTGTGTCCCAAACGGCACCCTATTACCTAAATCCCCCAAACTCGAGTCTGGAAATGGAAGCCAGTCCCACTGCGGTTTTATTTCATTGTTCCCCTCTAATCAGGGACTGATTTAGACCTGGGACACCAGGTGGGTGATTCCCCTCTAATCAGGGACTGATTTAGACCTAGGACACCAGGTGGGTGATTCCCCTCTTATCAGGGACTGATTTAGACCTGGGACACCAGGTGGGTGATTCCCCTCTAATCAGGGACTGATTTAGACCTGGGACACCAGGTGGGTGATTCCCCTCTAATCAGGGACTGATTTAGACCTGGGACACCAGGTGGGTGATTCCCCTCTAATCAGGGACTGATTTAGACCTGGGACACCAGGTGGGTGATTCCCCTCTAATCAGGGACTGATTTAGACCTGGGACACCAGGTGGGTGCAATTAATGTAAGGTAGAACAGAAAACCAGTAGGCTCCGGACCTCGTAGTGTAAGAGTTGCCCTGCCCTACATACTGCACTGCTACTGACCAGAGCCCTATGGGAAGTAGAAACACTAGAGTCTGTAATGTTTGAAAGATGTCTGGTTCTATCTAACAGTCCTCTTATGTGCATCAGACTAACCAAAGGCCTAATGGTGGACTCTGTCATACATACACACACACACACACACACACACACACACACACACACACACACACACACACACACACACACACACACACACACACACACACACACACACAGGCATCATGCGCGCGCACGCACACACATAAACACACACGAGTCCATATACACGCACACGCTCGCGCACACACACACGCACACACACACACACACACACACACACACACACACACACACACACACACACACACACGGTCCTGATGATGTCTCTTTAAATACTGTGGCTGTTAGTCTCATCAGACTCTTGGGTAATCTGCAACATCCTCTTTTACCATCCTCCTTTTTTTCATCCCCCTTTTCCATCTGCAGTCTGTTTCCGACGGCCATGTCATGACGGTGTATCTGATTGTATTAGCAACCAGCGATTTCCCTCCCTCCCGCTCTCTGCTTCTCTAACCCCCCTAGGACCATTCCATAGCTGGAACATGCTTAAGGATGTGTGTGTTTTGAATCTTAGCGACGGTACAGGACATTCTCTATGTTACCCCAGATGTTGGCTGTCACAGAACCTGTCACAGAACAGCCCTCTCATGGAAGGCCGTGTTCTAGACCAGTGTTTGTCAACTATTTGTCTGTCTGTGTGTCTCTGTCTGTGTGTGTGTTTTGAGGGTATATATCATTCATTTAAAAGTAAAAAAAATGGATGTACCAATAAACATACTTGAAAGTACTACTTAAGTTGTTTTTGGGGTATCTGTACTTTACTTTACTATTTATATTTTTGACAACTTCATACTTTTGCTTCACTACATTCCTAAAGTAAATAATGTACTTTTTACTCCATACATTTTCCCTGACACCCAAAAGTACTTGTTACATTTTGAATGCTTACCAGGACAGGACAATTGCCTAATTCACACACTTATCAAGATAACTTCCCTGGTCATCCTTAATGCCCCTGATCTGGCAGACACACTAAACCCATGCTTCGTTTGTAAATGATGTCTGTGTTGGAGCTTGCCCCTGGCTATCCGTAAATTTAAAAAACAAGACAATTATGCAGTCTAGTTTGTTTAATACAAGGAATTATAAATTATTTATACTTTTACTTTTGATACTTAAGTATATTTTAGCAATTACATTTCAAGTATATTTAGAAACCAAATACTTTTAGACTTTTACTCAAGTAGTATTTTATTGGGTGACTTTCACTTTTACATGAGTCATTTTCTGTCAAGGTATCTTTACTTTTACTCAAGTATGACATTTGGGTACTTTTTCCACCACTGCACAGATTGCCCCTTTATGTTGAATGCACTGCCTGTTAGATGCTCTGGATAAGTGCGTCTGTTAAATAACCAACATGCACATTTACTTTACGTTGCACTTAAACTTGAGATGCACTTCAGTTTCCACTTACCAGGAGTGGACTAAAGGACTGAACAGTAACAGAAGTGTTGTGTTGAATAAGCAGAAGCGTTATTAGAGCACCTCTTGAGGGTTCTGAATCTGAACACGTTGACCAGATGCTGTTTGTGCTGTTGCTATAGCTGGCATAAAACCTCTACTGTAGTCGTCCTGGGATGCATACATCCATTAATGTCTCCATTTAAAACAGAGTCAAATGAAGCTAGGACGATCAGCCAACGACTGTGTACACACACACACACACACAACACAGTGTATACAGTATATTTTAATCCTCACGGACTCACTTGGCCATGGCTGCTGGTAGCTGTTGCTAGGCAGAAAAGACAACAAATGTCCAGAGCCACAGACCTGATTAGGATATAAGAGAATAAGCCTGTAGTCTTTAATGGAGCTTCAGTAGAGTCCTGTAAACACTAAGCCTGCAGTATTTACAACAGACAGTCTGTTTAGATCCACTCAGGTCACCCTGAGAGCTCTCAAGGACTCAGTACAAAATGGCACCCTATTCCATAGTGGACTACTTTCGAGTGCACTATATAGGGAATATGATGTCATTTGGGATGCAACCACGAGAGCTCTCAGGGTGACCTGAGTTGATGTAAACAGACTGTCCATGACATCCTATTCCCTGCATAGTGCACTAGGTTTAACCAGGGCCCATAGTGCACTATGTAGGGAATAGGGTGCCATTTGAGACGTGATCATGCTCTTTTACACAGTAACAATGTAGCGATGGAGGGGGAACAGCTGGAGTGGGGCTGGAACCAACAAAACATTGGTTACAGAGGCCAGACCTCTTGGTAAAGATGGGATAACTTGGGTGTCAGTGTGTGTGTATACTGTGTGTGTGTGTGTATACTGTGTGTGTGTAGTGTGTGTGTGTGTGTGTGTGTGTGTGTGTAGTGTGTGTGTGCGTGTATACTGTGTGTGTGTATACTGTGTGTGTGTGTGTGTGTGTGTGTGTACTATATGCGTGTTTGAATGTGTGATTGTAGTTCTATGATCAGAGTGTCCATTGACCTGTGAAGGGCTGGTGTATTTGAGCTTGTATTAGACTATGGGGGGTTCCTGGGAAAATTGGGTTTTAATTGGGGGAGCATGCAGAGTTACTTCCGTTGGCGCAATGAGAGTTGCTGATTGGACAGCCCCTGGGAGATTTGAGATGTGATTGGGTGCACGCTTTTTGGTTGAGGTGTGTGTATGTGTGTGCATTGCGCAAGCACATGTTTGTGGTGTGTGTAGGTGTGTGTGGGAGTGCACGTGTGTGTGTGTGTGTGTGTGTTCTATTTTGAGGCTCATCTGCTCTCATCATTATTATCCCAGTGAGCCGCAGGACTCATTTCCTCCCCAAGGTTCTCCCTCTCTTTCACTTTCTCTCTCTCTTTCTCTCCCTCTCTTTCTCTTGTTCCCTCTCTCTCTTTCTCAGTCTCTCCTTCTCTCCCTTTCCCTCACTCTCTTTCCCTGGTTCTCTCTCCCTTTTTCTTTCTTTCTTTCCCTCTCTTGCTTTCTTTCTATCTCTCTCTTTCTATTCTCCCTCTTTCATCTTTCCCCAGCCCCTCCAGGGTTAGTTCTCATCAGAGAGACAGAAATACCATGGCTCCCTAATATTGGAATGTTGTCGCCCCCCCAGGAGTACCTCCAGTCCTCTGTGTGTCACAGATGATTTAAACATGGATGACAGCTCAATGAGATTTAGGGATGCATCTAGAACTACTGGAGCTTGTCTTGATAAGAGGAACGTGAATAAAACTATTCTTAACTTCACAGAAAATTACTATATTCTCTACATCTATTAGAATCAAAAGGTTTTACACTCTTTTAATGAAGCAAAGTCCATTGATCATTCTGCAGTTGAAAGAAGGTTGTTTTCTTTCCACAAAAATTAAGTTCACTGTCATAAGGTTTATTTTTTCTATTTCATAATGTCTACTATTGCATGACCAATTGGGTAGACATTCAAGTGTTTGAGTGTGTGGCCTGTTGTCAAGTAGTTAGTGCTGCTGATCCTGACACACACATTGCAGAGTTGGCATGGGTTCAAATCTGGCCCACTACCCTTTGACTGAAACGTTTTCTTTGTTCAATTAAAAACCATTTAAAAAAAGTGGAGTATTTGGGCAGACAAGGTGTGTAAGTGCGGTGCTCTGGCATGACGAGGCTGGAAACCCACAGGGTTCCACCAATCCTTGGACCTTAAAGGGTAACTCCACCACTTTTCAACCTCCTATTCATTATCTCCAGCACCAAACCAGTGGCTGCATATGTGAAAGCAGCGTATTTCAGGAAAAATATAATGTTAAAAAGTTCTACCTGATGACATCATCAAAAGTGTGAATAGGGGGCAGTATTTTCATTTTTGGAAAAATAACCTACCCAAAGTAAACAGGATATTTTGTTAGGACAAGATGCTAAAATATGCATAAAATTGACAGCTTAGGATAGAAAACACTCTAAAGTTTCCAAAACTGTAAAAATATTGTCTGTGAGTATAACAGAACTGATATTGCAGGCGAAAGCCTGAGAAAAATCCAATCCGGAAGTGCCTCATGTTTTGAAAGCTCTGCGTTCCAATGCGTCCCTATTGAGCAGTGAATGGGCTATCAACCAGATTACTTTTTCTACGTATTCCCCAAGGTGTCTACAGCATTGTGACGTAGTTTTACGCATTTATGTTGAAGAATACCCGTAAGCGGCTACATTGTGTAAGTGGTCACCTGATGGCTCTCAGAGTGATTCTCGCGTAAAATACAGAGGTAGCCATTTTCCAAACGGTCCTACTGAAAAACCAATTGTCCCGGTGGATATATTAGCGAATAGATATTTGAAAAACACCTTGAAGATTGATTATAAACAACGTTTGCCATGTTTCTGTTGATATTATGGAGCTAATTTGGAATATTTTTCGGCGTTTTCAATTTCTCAGCCAAACGTGAAGAACAAACGGAGCTATTTCGCCTACAAAAATAATATTTTTGGAAAAAATTAACATTGGCTATCTAACTGGGAGTTTCGTGAGTGAAAACATCCGAAGCTCATCAAAGGTAAACGATTTAATTTGATTGCTTTTCTGATTTTCGTGACCAAGTTACCTGCTGCTAGCTGGACATAATGCTATGCTAGGCTATCGATAAACTTACACAAATGCTTGTCTTGCTTTGGCTGTAAAGCATATTTTGAAAATCTGAGATGACAGGGTGATTAACAAAAGGCTAAGCTGTGTCTCAGTATATTTCACTTGTGATTTTCATGAATAGGAATATTTTCTAGTAATATTTATGTCCTTTGCGTTATGCTAATTCGTGTCAGTCAATGATTACGCGCCCGGATCTGGGATGGGGAGTATCTTAAATTTTAAAAACAGTGATTTTCAAACCCCATTAGATTTGTGGTGATGTAGAGAGCAAAACAATACCCTTCCTCTGGTTAGAAACAGGTTTTGAAAATCCCTGTTTTTCTTCCTTTTAATCCTACCCTGTGATGTCACAGAGAAGCATCTTTTAGGGCCTGTCTTCTTATCTTTTTAACCACAGCTCATAGAAACACACTGTTGTCACATATCAAGACCCTGGTTTGGTACTGGAGATAATGAACATGAGGTTGAAAGTGGCAGAGTTGCCCTTGCAATCATACGAATTGCGATCATACGAAATACTACAGTATGTCTGTATTACAACTATAGACAGTAATGTTATGGATAGCTATGAGGCTGCTGTTTCGTCAGTGGGAGGAGTGGCTGCTGTGTGTGTGTGTGTGTGTGTGTGTGTGTGTGTGAACTGTATGTATGTGATACTACATTATATCTACTGTCTGATTGTGTCGTCTATGGAAAAGGTGTGTAGTGGTGGGTCTGCATATAGGCTAGGAACACACCAGTCAATGTATCACGTTTAATGATGAGAATATGTCTGTTCCTCCCACAATACAATAGAGTAAACTTGTAAAGGTTCTTCTTAGATTTTTAGATATCCCTTTGTCACTGTGAGAAAATGCTTCTCCATGACACTGCAGTTAATGTAGTAACCTTATTGTAGGTTTGTGTAGTGGATGAGGTGAGTTACTCAGTAGTAGTTAATGTAGTAACCTTAATGTAGGTTTGTGTAGTGGATGAGGTGAGTTACTCAGTAGTAGTTAATGTAGTAACCTTAATGTAGGTTTGTGTAGTGGACAAGGTAAGTTACTCAGTAGTAATTAATGTAGTAACCTTAATGTAGGTTTGTGTAGTGGATGAGGTGAGTTACTCAGTAGTAGTTAATGTAGTAACCTTATTGTAGGTTTGTGTAGTGGATGAGGTGAGTTACTCAGTAGTAGTTAATGTAGTAACCTTAATGTAGGTTTGTGTAGTGGATGAGGTGAGTTACTCAGTAGTAGTTAATAATGTAGTAACCTTATTGTAGGTTTGTGTAGTGGATGAGGTGAGTTACTCAGTAGTAGTTAATGTAGTAACCTTATTGTAGGTTTGTGTAGTGGACAAGGTGAGTTACTCAGTAGTAGTTAATAATGTAGTAACCTTATTGTAGGTTTGTGTAGTAGATGAGGTGAGTTACTCAGTAGTAGTTATTAATGTAGTAACCTTATTGTAGGTTTGTGTAGTGGACAAGGTGAGTTACTCAGTAGTAGTTAATAATGTAGTAACCTTATTGTAGGTTTGTGTAGTGGATGAGGTGAGTTACTCAGTAGAATTTAATGTAGTAACCTTATTGTAGGTTTGTGTAGTGGATGAGGTGAGTTACTCAGTAGTAGTTATTAATGTAGTAACCTTATTGTAGGTTTGTGTAGTGGACAAGGTGAGTTACTCAGTAGTAGTTAATAATGTAGTAACCTTATTGTAGGTTTGTGTAGTGGACAAGGTGAGTTACTCAGTAGTAATTAATGTAGTAACCTTATTGTAGGTTTGTGTAGTGGATGAGGTGAGTTACTCAGTAGTAGTTAATGTAGTAACCTTAATGTAGGTTTGTGTAGTGGACAAGGTGAGTTACTCAGTAGTAGTTAATGTAGTAACCTTATTGTAGGTTTGTGTAGTGGACAAGGTGAGTTACTCAGTAGTAGTTATTAATGTAGTAACCTTATTGTAGGTTTGTGTAGTGGACAAGGTGAGTTACTCAGTAGTAATTAATGTAGTAACCTTATTGTAGGTTTGTGTAGTGGACAAGGTGAGTTACTCAGTAGTAGTTAATGTAGTAACCTTATTGTAGGTTTGTGTAGTGGATGAGGTGAGTTACTCAGTAGTAGTTAATGTAGTAACCTTATTGTAGGTTTGTGTAGTGGACAAGGTGAGTTACTCAGTAGTAGTTAATGTAGTAACCTTATTGTAGGTTTGTGTAGTGGACAAGGTGAGTTACTCAGTAGTAGTTAATAATGTAGTAACCTTATTGTAGGTTTGTGTAGTGGACAAGGTGAGTTACTCAGTAGTAATTAATGTAGTAACCTTATTGTAGGTTTGTGTAGTGGATGAGGTGAGTTACTCAGTAGTAGTTAATAATGTAGTAACCTTATTGTAGGTTTGTGTAGTGGATGAGGTGAGTTACTCAGTAGTAGTTAATGTAGTAACCTTATTGTAGGTTTGTGTAGTGGACAAGGTGAGTTACTCAGTAGTAGTTAATAATGTAGTAACCTTATTGTAGGTTTGTGTAGTAGATGAGGTGAGTTACTCAGTAGTAGTTATTAATGTAGTAACCTTATTGTAGGTTTGTGTAGTGGACAAGGTGAGTTACTCAGTAGTAGTTAATAATGTAGTAACCTTATTGTAGGTTTGTGTAGTGGATGAGGTGAGTTACTCAGTAGAATTTAATGTAGTAACCTTATTGTAGGTTTGTGTAGTGGATGAGGTGAGTTACTCAGTAGTAGTTATTAATGTAGTAACCTTATTGTAGGTTTGTGTAGTGGACAAGGTGAGTTACTCAGTAGTAGTTAATAATGTAGTAACCTTATTGTAGGTTTGTGTAGTGGACAAGGTGAGTTACTCAGTAGTAATTAATGTAGTAACCTTATTGTAGGTTTGTGTAGTGGACAAGGTGAGTTACTCAGTAGTAGTTAATGTAGTAACCTTATTGTAGGTTTGTGTAGTGGATGAGGTGAGTTACTCAGTAGTAGTTAATGTAGTAACCTTATTGTAGGTTTGTGTAGTGGACAAGGTGAGTTACTCAGTAGTAGTTAATGTAGTAACCTTATTGTAGGTTTGTGTAGTGGACAAGGTGAGTTACTCAGTAGTAGTTAATAATGTAGTAACCTTATTGTAGGTTTGTGTAGTGGACAAGGTGAGTTACTCAGTAGTAATTAATGTAGTAACCTTATTGTAGGTTTGTGTAGTGGATGAGGTGAGTTACTCAGTCGTAGTTATTAATGTAGTAACCTTATTGTAGGTTTGTGTAGTGGACAAGGTGAGTTACTCAGTAGTAGTTAATAATGTAGTAACCTTATTGTAGGTTTGTGTAGTGGACAAGGTGAGTTACTCAGTAGTAATTAATGTAGTAACCTTATTGTAGGTTTGTGTAGTGGACAAGGTGAGTTACTCAGTAGTAGTTAATGTAGTAACCTTATTGTAGGTTTGTGTAGTGGATGAGGTGAGTTACTCAGTAGTAGTTATTAATGTAGTAACCTTATTGTAGGTTTGTGTAGTGGACAAGGTGAGTTACTCAGTAGTAGTTAATAATGTAGTAACCTTAATGTAGGTTTGTGTAGTGGACAAGGTGAGTTACTCAGTAGTAGTTAATGTAGTAACCTTATTGTAGGTTTGTGTAGTGGACAAGGTGAGTTACTCAGTAGTAGTTATTAATGTAGTAACCTTATTGTAGGTATGTGTAGTGGACAAGGTGAGTTACTCAGTAGTAATTAATGTAGTAACCTTATTGTAGGTTTGTGTAGTGGACAAGGTGAGTTACTCAGTAGTAGTTAATGTAGTAACCTTATTGTAGGTTTGTGTAGTGGATGAGGTAAGTTACTCAGTAGTAGTTAATGTAGTAACCTTATTGTAGGTTTGTGTAGTGGACAAGGTGAGTTACTCAGTAGTAGTTATTAATGTAGTAACCTTATTGTAGGTTTGTGTAGTGGACAAGGTGAGTTACTCAGTAGTAATTAATGTAGTAACCTTATTGTAGGTTTGTGTAGTGGACAAGGTGAGTTGCTCAGTAGTAGTTAATGTAGTAACCTTAATGTAGGTTTGTGTAGTGGACAAGGTGAGTTACTCAGTAGTAGTTAATGTAGTAACCTTATTGTAGGTTTGTGTAGTGGATGAGGTGAGTTACTCAGTAGTAGTTAATGTAGTAACCTTAATGTAGGTTTGTGTAGTGGATGAGGTGAGTTACTCAGTAGTAGTTAATGTAGTAACCTTAATGTAGGTTTGTGTAGTGGATGAGGTGAGTTACTCAGCAATAGTTAATGTAGTAACCTTATTGGAGGTTTGTGTAGTGGATGAGGTGAGTTACTCAGTAGTAGTTAATGTAGTAACCTTAATGTAGGTTTGTGTAGTGGATGAGGTGAGTTACTCAGCAATAGTTAATGTAGTAACCTTATTGGAGGTTTGTGTAGTGGACAAGGTGAGTTACTCAGTAGTGGTTAATGTAGTAACCTTATTGTAGGTTTGTGTAGTGGACAAGGTGAGTTACTCAGTAGTAATTAATGTAGTAACCTTAATGTAGGTTTGTGTAGTGGATAAGGTGAGTTACTCAGTAGTAGTTAATGTAGTAACCTTATTGTAGGTTTGTGTAGTGGACGAGGTGAGTTACTCAGTAGTAGTTAATGTAGTAACCTTATTGTAGGTTTGTGTAGTGGACAAGGTGAGTTACTCAGTAGTAGTTAATGTAGTAACCTTATTGTAGGTTTGTGTAGTGGACAAGGTGAGTTACTCAGTAGTAATTAATGTAGTAACCTTAATGTAGGTTTGTGTAGTGGATAAGGTGAGTTACTCAGTAGTAGTTAATGTAGTAACCTTATTGTAGGTTTGTGTAGTGGACAAGGTGAGTTACTCAGTAGTAGTTAATGTAGTAACCTTATTGTAGGTTTGTGTAGTGGATGAGGTGAGATACTCAGTAGTAGTTAATGTAGTAACCTTATTGTAGGTTTGTGTAGTGGACAAGGTGAGTTACTCAGTAGTAGTTAATGTAGTAACCTTATTGTAGGTTTGTGTAGTGGACAAGGTGAGTTACTCAGTAGTAGTTAATGTAGTAACCTTATTGTAGGTTTGTGTAGTGGATAAGGTGAGTTACTCAGTAGTAGTTAATGTAGTAACCTTATTGTAGGTTTGTGTAGTGGACAAGGTGAGTTACTCAGTAGTAGTTAATGTAGTAACCTTATTGTAGGTTTGTGTAGTGGACAAGGTGAGTTACTCAGTAGTAGTTAATGTAGTAACCTTATTGTAGGTTTGTGTAGTGGACAAGGTGAGTTACTCAGTAGTAGTTAATGTAGTAACCTTATTGTAGGTTTGTGTAGTGGACAAGGTGAGTTACTCAGTAGTAGTTAATGTAGTAACCTTATTGTAGGTTTGTGTAGTGGACAAGGTGAGTTACTCAGTAGTAGTTAATGTAGTAAACTTATTGTAGGTTTGTGTAGTGGACAAGGTGAGTTACTCAGTAGTAGTTAATGTAGTAACCTTATTGTAGGTTTGTGTAGTGGACAAGGTGAGTTACTCAGTAGTAGCTAATGTAGTAACCTTATTGTAGGTTTGTGTAGTGGATGAGGTGGGTTACTCAGTAGTAGTTAATGTAGTAACCTTAATGTAGGTTTGTGTAGAGGACATGGTGAGTTACTCAGCAGTAGTTAATGTAGTAACCTTATTGTAGGTTTGTGTAGTGGACAAGGTGAGTTACTCAGTAGTAGTTAATGTAGTAACCTTATTGTAGGTTTGTGTAGTGGATGAGGTGAGTTACTCAGTAGTAGTTAATGTAGTAACCTTATTGTAGGTTTGTGTAGTGGACAAGGTGAGTTACTCAGTAGTAGTTATTAATGTAGTAACCTTAATGTAGGTTTGTGTAGTGGATGAGGTGAGTTACTCAGTAGTAGTTAATGTAGTAACCTTATTGTAGGTTTGTGTAGTGGATGAGGTGAGTTACTCAGTAGTAGTTAATGTAGTAACCTTATTGTAGGTTTGTGTAGTGGACAAGGTGAGTTACTCAGTAGTAGTTATTAATGTAGTAACCTTAATGTAGGTTTGTGTAGTGGATGAGGTGAGTTACTCAGTAGTAGTTAATGTAGTAACCTTATTGTAGGTTTGTGTAGTGGACAAGGTGAGTTACTCAGTAGTAGTTAATGTAGTAACCTTAATGTAGGTTTGTGTAGTGGATGAGGTGAGTTACTCAGTAGTAGTTAATGTAGTAACCTTATTGTAGGTTTGTGTAGTGGATGAGGTGAGTTACTCAGTAGTAGTTAATGTAGTAACCTTATTGTAGGTTTGTGTAGTGGACAAGGTGAGTTACTCAGTAGTAGTTAATGTAGTAACCTTATTGTAGGTTTGTGTAGTGGACAAGGTGAGTTATTCAGTAGTAGTTAATGTAGTAACCTTATTGTAGGTTTGTGTAGTGGACAAGGTGAGTTACTCAGTAGTAATTAATGTAGTAACCTTAATGTAGGTTTGTGTAGTGGATGAGGTGAGTTACTCAGTAGTAGTTAATGTAGTAACCTTAATGTAGGTTTGTGTAGTGGATGAGGTGAGTTACTCAGTAGTAGTTAATGTAGTAACCTTAATGTAGGTTTGTGTAGTGGATGAGGTGAGTTACTCAGTAGTAGTTAATGTAGTAACCTTATTGTAGGTTTGTGTAGTGGACAAGGTGAGTTACTCAGTAGTAATTAATGTAGTAACCTTAATGTAGGTTTGTGTAGTGGATGAGGTGAGATACTCAGTAGTAGTTAATGTAGTAACCTTATTGTAGGTTTGTGTAGTGGACAAGGTGAGTTACTCAGTAGTCGTTAATGTAGTAACCTTATTGTAGGTTTGTGTAGTGGACAAGGTGAGTTACTCAGTAGTAGTTAATGTAGTAACCTTAATGTAGGTTTGTGTAGTGGATGAGGTGAGTTACTCAGTAGTAGTTAATGTAGTAACCTTATTGTAGGTTTGTGTAGTGGACAAGGTGAGTTACTCAGTAGTAGTTATTAATGTAGTAACCTTAATGTAGGTTTGTGTAGTGGATGAGGTGAGTTACTCAGTAGTAGTTAATGTAGTAACCTTATTGTAGGTTTGTGTAGTGGATGAGGTGAGTTACTCAGTAGTAGTTAATGTAGTAACCTTATTGTAGGTTTGTGTAGTGGACAAGGTGAGTTACTCAGTAGTAGTTATTAATGTAGTAACCTTAATGTAGGTTTGTGTAGTGGATGAGGTGAGTTACTCAGTAGTAGTTAATGTAGTAACCTTATTGTAGGTTTGTGTAGTGGACAAGGTGAGTTACTCAGTAGTAGTTAATGTAGTAACCTTAATGTAGGTTTGTGTAGTGGATGAGGTGAGTTACTCAGTAGTAGTTAATGTAGTAACCTTATTGTAGGTTTGTGTAGTGGATGAGGTGAGTTACTCAGTAGTAGTTCATGTAGTAACCTTATTGTAGGTTTGTGTAGTGGACAAGGTGAGTTACTCAGTAGTAGTTAATGTAGTAACCTTATTGTAGGTTTGTGTAGTGGACAAGGTGAGTTACTCAGTAGTAATTAATGTAGTAACCTTAATGTAGGTTTGTGTAGTGGATGAGGTGAGTTACTCAGTAGTAGTTAATGTAGTAACCTTAATGTAGGTTTGTGTAGTGGATGAGGTGAGTTACTCAGTAGTAGTTAATGTAGTAACCTTATTGTAGGTTTGTGTAGTGGATGAGGTGAGTTACTCAGTAGTAGTTAATGTAGTAACCTTAATGTAGGTTTGTGTAGTGGATGAGGTGAGTTACTCAGTAGTAGTTAATGTAGTAACCTTAATGTAGGTTTGTGTAGTGGATGAGGTGAGTTACTCAGTAGTAGTTAATGTAGTAACCTTATTGTAGGTTTGTGTAGTGGACAAGGTGAGTTACTCAGTAGTAATTAATGTAGTAACCTTAATGTAGGTTTGTGTAGTGGATGAGGTGAGATACTCAGTAGTAGTTAATGTAGTAACCTTATTGTAGGTTTGTGTAGTGGACAAGGTGAGTTACTCAGTAGTAGTTAATGTAGTAACCTTATTGTAGGTTTGTGTAGTGGACAAGGTGAGTTACTCAGTAGTAGTTAATGTAGTAACCTTAATGTAGGTTTGTGTAGTGGATGAGGTGAGTTACTCAGTAGTAGTTAATGTAGTAACCTTATTGTAGGTTTGTTTAGTGGACAAGGTGAGTTACTCAGTAGTAGTTATTAATGTAGTAACCTTAATGTAGGTTTGTGTAGTGGATGAGGTGAGTTACTCAGTAGTAGTTAATGTAGTAACCTTATTGTAGGTTTGTGTAGTGGATGAGGTGAGTTACTCAGTAGTAGTTAATGTAGTAACCTTATTGTAGGTTTGTGTAGTGGACAAGGTGAGTTACTCAGTAGTAGTTATTAATGTAGTAACCTTAATGTAGGTTTGTGTAGTGGATGAGGTGAGTTACTCAGTAGTAGTTAATGTAGTAACCTTATTGTAGGTTTGTGTAGTGGACAAGGTGAGTTACTCAGTAGTAGTTAATGTAGTAACCTTAATGTAGGTTTGTGTAGTGGATGAGGTGAGTTACTCAGTAGTAGTTAATGTAGTAACCTTATTGTAGGTTTGTGTAGTGGATGAGGTGAGTTACTCAGTAGTAGTTAATGTAGTAACCTTATTGTAGGTTTGTGTAGTGGACAAGGTGAGTTACTCAGTAGTAGTTAATGTAGTAACCTTATTGTAGGTTTGTGTAGTGGACAAGGTGAGTTACTCAGTAGTAGTTAATGTAGTAACCTTATTGTAGGTTTGTGTAGTGGACAAGGTGAGTTACTCAGTAGTAATTAATGTAGTAACCTTAATGTAGGTTTGTGTAGTGGACAAGGTGAGTTACTCAGTAGTAGTTAATGTAGTAACCTTAATGTAGGTTTGTGTAGTGGATGAGGTGAGTTACTCAGTAGTAATTAATGTAGTAACCTTAATGTAGGTTTGTGTAGTGGATGAGGTGAGTTACTCAGTAGTAGTTAATGTAGTAACCTTAATGTAGGTTTGTGTAATGGATAAGCTGAGTTACTCAGTAGTAGTTAATGTAGTATCCTTAAAGAGATTCTCCAGTACTTTTGTATACTTTTTGCCAGCAGTTCTGAAAGTAGTGCTCAAGAGCCAAAATTGGTCCCCACTTACTAGTCCAATTAATCCACAATGCTTACACAGTCTTGAATTCCTGTATGTACTTAAGAGACAGTTTGAGGTCAAATATACTGTTATTTAAATATTGGGTTTTGATTGATCTTTGCATGGCATGGAATTCAGTGGACATCAAAATTCCTAGAATTCCAATACCTTTGTTTTTCCTTGGTCACACAGGAAGTCTGTTTACTTCTCTGTTCCTGTGATTGTAAGGTAGCCGCCAAGGTTCCCAAGGTCATGACCTTTACTGCCCTGAAGAAGATGTTTCCCTTAACCACAGATCTAGGATCAGATTCCGACCCCCAAATCCAGTACCAAAGCATTATAGGGAAAAAATGCAAAACTGACCTTAGATCAGTGACTGAGAACAACTTCATCCACATAACTCTTTTAATGTATTTCTCCGTTATTTGTTTATCCACGCCTGCAAACCTTGGTCTGCAAAACAACTTAAAACACACATTTGTAACTTTATTGCATTATTTCTATTTTGTGTCTGAAGCTAACCGCTAGCCACAATTCCACATGGCCTGTAGTTTATGCGGACGCTAATGGCGGTTTAATTACAGGCAATAGTTCATCTGGTACAGTATTAGATGAAGTGAAGGTTTACAGCCGGGCTTAGAACTACTAAACCTACCTGTAGGGGATTGTGGTAGAACTCTGGAAGCCAATGAAGATTGATCTTCTAGAACTGATTGTGTTCTAATCAGACCATTAAAGCGGATGAACAGGATTTTAACAACTTGATTGTTAACAACTTTATGTTAGATGGTTCCTACGTTCAACTATCATCAAGTTGTAATATCCTGGCCTTCTCCTTTAAGTTGGAGGGTTGAAACAAAGTGATAGATTGTGATGGGGCTGTATGGAAATGCATGTTGTGTTGTTTTAATGGAATGGCATCTGTGCTCTAGTGTAGCTTCTATGGCGCTTGGCCAAACTATGATGTGGACTCTATCGATCACGCTCTAATCGACCTGGGCCAGGTTAGACCTACATTACAGAATGATATTCACTAGAGCAGATGTGCTTTTAACTTTTCAGAATATCTGGCTTCAGAATCATTCTCTAAATAAGCCATTTACGGGTCTGACTGACCGAAAATAAGTTATGCTACAAAAGAAATTCAGGTATGTTATTATTGTTACATAAGAATCACTGTCTTCTAAGCTCTTATTATTCAAATCATCACTTAATCCCACCGTTGCCACCAAATGCCACACAGGGATGGACAGGCAGTGGGAGGTACTATTGATTGAGTGAATCCCAGACGATCAGTTTCAGTCTCGTTAACATGTTGGTTATGTCCCAAATGACACCCTATTCTCTACAGTATATAGTGTACTACTTCTGACTAGAGGCCTATAGTCCCTAGTCAGAAGTAGTGGACAACACAGGATTAAGGTGTCATTTTGAATGAAGCTCACGACTTCCAGTAAAATATTCAATAAAATCTGTAATGAGATTAAGAGGCGTTTGGACACCATTTCCTCCCTAGCTGAGGGATAACAGAGTTATAAGAGTAGTATTACATCAAAGCAGCAACCTATTGTAGATAACACCCTGCTGTAGATAACACCCTGCTGCAGATAACACCCTGCTGTAGATAACACCCTGCTGTAGATAACACCATGCTGTAGATATCACCCTGCTGTAGATAACACCCTGCTGTAGATAACACCATGCTGTAGATAACACCCTGCTGTAGATATCACCCTGCTATAGATAACACCCTGCAGTAAATTACACCCTGCAGTAGATAACACCCTGCTGTAGATAACACCCTGCAGTAAATTACACCCTGCAGTAAATTACACCCTGCAGTAGATAACACCATGCAGTATCTAAACTCCTGCTGTAGATAACACCCTGCAGTAGATAACACCCTGGTGTAGATAACACCCTGGTGTAGATAACACCCTGCAGTAGGTAACACGCTGCTGTGGATAACACCCTGCAGTATCTAAACTCCTGCAGTAGGTAACACCCTGCAGTAGATAACGCCCTGCTGTAGATAACACCCTGCAGTAGGTAACGCCCTGCAGTAGGTAACACCCTGCAGTAGATAACGCCCTGCTGTAGATAATGCCCTGCAGTAGGTAACGCCCTGCTGTAGATAACACCCTGCAGTAGGTAACGCCCTGCAGTAGGTAACACCCTGCAGTAGATAACGCCCTGCTGTAGATAACACCCTGCAGTAGGTAACGCCCTGCAGTAGGTAACACCCTGCAGTAGATAACGCCCTGCTGTAGATAACGCCTGTCACGGCCGTCGTCAGAATGAAACCAAGGTGCAGCGTGGTGAGCGTACATTTTATTTTATTTGTTAAAATGTCGCCAACAAAACAGCAGTAGGTAACACCATGCTGTAGATAACACCATGCTGTAGAATCTAAACTGCTGCAGTAGATAACACCCTGCTGTAGATAACACCCTGCTGTAGATAATACCATGCCGTAGATAACACCATGATGTAGTTAACACCCTGCAGTATCTAAACTCCTGCAGTATCTAACACCCTGCAGTATCTAAACTCCTGCAGTAGATAACACCCTTCAGTATCTAAACTCCTGCAGTAGGTAACACCCTGCAGTATCTAAACTCCTGCAGTAGATAACACCCTGCAGTATCTAAACTCCTGCAGTAGATAACGCCCTGCAGTAGATAACGCCCTGCTGTAGATAACGCCCTGCAGTAGATAACGCCCTGCTGTAGATAACGCCCTGCTGTAGATAACGCCCTGCAGTAGATAACGCCCTGCAGTAGATAACGCCCTGCTGTAGATAACGCCCTGCAGTAGGTAACGCCCTGCTGTAGATAGTGCCCTGCAGTAGATAACACCCTGCAGTAGGTAACACCCTGCAGTAGGTAACACCCTGCAGTAGGTAACGCCCTGCAGTAGATAACGCCCTGCAGTAGGTAACACCCTGCAGTAGGTAACACCCTGCAGTAGAGAACACCCTGCAGTATCTAAACTCCTGCAGTAGGTAACACCCTGCAGTAGATAACGCCCTGCTGTAGATAACGCCCTGCAGTAGGTAACACCCTGCAGTAGAGAACACCCTGCAGT
The DNA here is from genome assembly GCF_057628025.1 of Oncorhynchus mykiss. Taxonomy (NCBI): domain Eukaryota; kingdom Metazoa; phylum Chordata; class Actinopteri; order Salmoniformes; family Salmonidae; genus Oncorhynchus; species Oncorhynchus mykiss. Next base: position 82,833,403 of record NC_143027.1, read on the forward strand.
AGGTAACGCCCTGCAGTAGGTAACACCCTGCAGTAGAGAACACCCTGCAGTAGGTAACGCCTGTCACGGCCGTCGTCAGAATGAAACCAAGGTGCAGCGTGGTGAGCGTACATTTTTTTTTATTTGTTAAAATGTCGCCAACAAAACAAGAAATAACAAAAACGACCGTGAAGCTTACAAGTGCTCTAGTACCCCTAACAAAGACAACTTCCTACAATGACAAAAGGGGAAAAGGCTGCCAAAGTATGATTCCCAATCAGAGACAACGATAGACAGCTGTCCCTGATTGAGAACCATACCCGGCCAAAACATAGAAATACAAAAACATAGAAAATAGAACATAGAATTCCCACCCAAATCACACCCTGACCAAACCAAATAGAGACAAAAAGGCTCTCTAAGGTCAGGCCGTGACAACACCCTGCTGTAGATAACACCCTGCTGTAGATAATAACGGCCCGCGGTAAATAACGCCCTGCGGTAGATAACACCCAGCCGTATTTAACCTCTTGCTGTAGATAACATGATAAAAACATAAATACTAATTTGTTTTTCCATTGGGCGGCAGGTAGTTAGAGCATTGAACTAGTAACTGAAAGGTTTCAAGATCGAATCCCAGAGCTGACGAGGTAAAAATCTGTCGTTCTGCCCCTGAACAAGGCAGTTAGCCCACTGTTCCTAGGTCGTCATTGTAAATAAGAATATGTTCTTAACTGACTTGCTGGTTAAATAAAGGTTTAAAAAAGTAATAATGATAACCGTTGTCCGAGAGGATGAGCAACTAATTTTTGTGTGTGTTGTTAAGATCATCAACCAGTCTATTTTCCCAAATCGGAGATGCGTTCGTTCTCAAACACACGCGAAACAGTTGCACATCGTTGCCAAACCCTTCTAGAAACAGCAGCTAGTCCTGATAAATCACAGTGTTACCTCTGGGCATTTTGAACGCAGCCTCTCGGCTTTGACGGATGATTTACGAAGCCAGCCTCCTATTTCTCATAACCTCCCGTTTACGTTCCCTCCCCTGGCTTCACAATTAGTGTCCCACAAATTGGCAGCAAGGGAATTAGCCTGCTAAAGCCTGCAGCCACACCAGGCCTCGTAGGAACCAGCCTCTGATCAAATGTTTGGATCTGCCGGATGAGTGAGGGTTGCTGGGTGTCGAAGAAGTGGAGCCGGTCAAGGTGTGTGTGTGTGTGTGTCTGCGTATGTGCGAGAGGGGTGAGATGTTTGGTGTGTGTTTGTGCGTGCATGCATGTATGTGTGTGTGACAGAGAGAGGGAGAGTGTGTATGTGCGTGAAAACATGTGTATGTGCTTTCATGTTTCTCATGCTGTGTATGTGTGAAAAATGTAACCCTTGTTACCGACAAGGGAAAGCTTGCTAACGTTCCTTTACTCCCCTACAGTCTGTTTCCAAATGAGAGAAACTAGGAAACCACTGTGGAAAGTCATTGTAAGTGTGTCCCAAATGGCACCCTATTCCCTATATAGTGCACTACTTTTGACCAGAGCTCTATAGACCCTGGTCAAAAGTAGTGCACTATACTGTATCGGGGACAGGGTTCCATTTGGGACATCACCTATAAAATCAGCCATCTACCCTGCCAATCAAGCCAAGGCCAAAGTCAGGTTTTAGAGGATAATGACAGAAATGAGTGGAAATTCCATTGAAATCCTGTATCTATAGTTAGTCAGTGGCCTGCTGCTTGCCCGGTCTGTGGGGCAGCTTGAAAACGACCTTCAAACACAATCTTCCCTTTTAGCTGAACTTCCAATAGGTTGTTTCAGTATCAGAGGAGGAAGTTGGAGAAAAGCTTTTACTCATTTGGTTTAACTCTCCACAGACAGTGTTGCCTCGGGTTGCTAAGTTGTTTTTTTGCGTGCCGGCTTAAAGCGTGCATCACAGGAGGTTGGTGGCACCTTCATTTGGGAGAATGGGGTGATGACTGGGGCGGAATCAGTGGATCGGTATAAAATACATCCAACACATGGTTTCCAGGTGTTTGGTGCCATTCCATCTGCTCTGTTCCGGACATTATTATGAGCCGTTCTCCCCTCAGCAGTCTCCACTGGCGTGCGTGTGTATGTGTGCATCCGTGCGTCTCTGTGTGCGTGTGTATGTGTGCGTCTCTGTGTGCGTGTGTATGTGTGCATCCGTGCCTCTCTGTGTGCGTGTGTATGTGTGCATCCGTGCGTCTCTGTGTGCGTGTGCATCCGTGCGTCTCTGTGTGCGTGTGTATGTGTGCATCCGTGCGTCTCTGTGTGCGTGTGTAGCTTTGACTCTTTACCCCTCAGAGGTAGTGCTGGCCATACATGATAATGTGTGTGTACATGAACCGTATGAAGCAGGGGACGAGGAGAACAGTCATGGGCCAATGGAAATATTGGCCTTGAAAGATATTTTCCACCACAGAGAGGAGGGGGTTTGAGGTGGGGGGCTGAGCTGAGAAATTAAAGAAGTTCCGAAAAATGTAAATCCCTCTGAATTATCTCAGTAACAATCTTGACGGACAACTTGTGTTTCCTGACTTAGAAGTAGAGACGCAGGACGTTGAATTGGATTGCACATTGATGCAGGGATGTTTGCATGCTCTTTCAAATGCCATCGTAGGGTTCTGTTTTAGTGCATGGCATAGTTAAAGCATGGGAACACTTAACTGTAATACCAGTTCAACATGTTTCACATTTCAACTTCCCATTCACTTCTACACACACATGTAGGATCTTACATGTTGCCAGTTTGCTACAGCGGGAAAATAATCCTGCATCAACAAGAAATGTGAATTATTATGTGGATTATAATCATGGCCATTTTTTTGTAGGGGTTGATACATTTTTCATTAGGGCAAAATCAAGTCTGACATTTAAAGTGTAAATTACTAACTTTTTAGATGCCTTGAATAGACTACATTTTGTGTTTCCTGTTGTGCAGAACAATTGTCAGCAACAAAATACTTCTCAAATGAAGATCCTACATCTGTATAGCTGCAGTAGAAGACAAGTATATGTACTATAAGTATCCTGTTATGAATGTGTTCTCAACCAGTGCTTCAGTTGGACAGGGAGATGTCCAACTATTCATATTTCAGCCCTCTGAAGGCTCATGAAGGCTCTTGTGATTAGGTTGATTTACTAGAGAGCTACTGATCTTTCTCTCTGTTTCTCTCTCACACACACACACACACACACACACTGTCCATCGCCCTGCTGTGTGAGCAGGTTGTTAGCGGCCGCAGCTTCGGGGCTGAAACACAATTAAATGGCATTGAAGGACAACATGTACATGATCAGGCTGTTGTGATTTTAGAAGAACCTCTCTGAGAAGGTGATGAGTGTCCTGAAGTGACGCTAAGAGCTAACTGTAACATGCTGCAGAGCTTATTTAAACCAATGAAGATAATTTTCTCAGAACCTATCTTTATGACTACAGAACATTGAAATTCTAAATTTTCACATATGCAGACACTGGTATGTTGCTGGATATAATTCATGTGAGGTAAAAATCGGGGAAGTGTTACTTTAAAGCTAATTTAACCTCTCTGGGATATGTGGGACAGTGAAAGCAAACAATGCTATTATCTGAGGATAGCACCCCAGTAAACAAAGAGAGAAAAGCATATTTCAACCCTGCAAACACAAAACGCAGAAATAAAAATATAATTCATGCCTTACCTTTGACGAGCTTCTTCTGTTGGCACTCCAAAATTGTCCCATAAACATCACAAATGTTCCTTTTGTTCGATTAATTCCATCGATATATATCCAAAATGTCCATTTATTTGGCGCGTTTAATCCAGAAAAACACCGGTTCCAACTTGCGCAACATGACTACAAAATATCTCAAAAGTTACCTGTAAGCATTGTCCAAACATTTCAAACTACTTTTGTAATACAACTTGAGGTATTTTTTAAACGTAAATAATCAATAAAATTGAAGACGGGATAAACAGAGGAGGATACAGGATGATAACAAATTGTAGCGAGCATTTCTGGTCACGCGCCTCTATCTAAACAGTACACTTCAAGTTACCCTCGTTCTGGATGGCCGTACTTCTTCATTACACAAAGGAAAAACCTCAACCAATTTCTAAAGACT
>NC_143027.1:82842500-82920000 GCF_057628025.1 Oncorhynchus mykiss
CGGGGAGTTGGCGCAGGTCTCCTACCTGCCTTAGCCACACTCCCCGTGTGCCCTCCCCCAATACATTTTTGGGGCTGCCTCTCGGGCTTCCTTCATCGTCGTGCCAACTCCATACGCCGGTATCCCTCCTCACACTGCTCCAGAGAATCCCAGGCGGGCTCCGGCGCTCTCCCTGGGTCGACCGGCCACCTGTCTATCTCTTCCCAAGTCGTGACATAGTCCAGATCTCGCTCCCATGTCCAGGAGTCCTGATATCGCTGCCTTTCCTGCTGCTGCCCGTTACCACGCTGCTTGGTCCTTTGGTGGTGGGTGATTCTGTAACGATCGTCTTCGGGAGAAAGAGAGGAGGACCAAAATGCAGCGTGATGATTATCCATTTTTAATGGGATACTTAAACAACGAACAAAAACAATGAACCGACAAAAAGAACGAAGACGAAACAGTCCCGTAACGTGAATACCAACACAGGAACACTGGAAACAGGAACAATCACCCACACCCCACAATACAAAACATAGAAACAAACAACGCAAACTATGGTCAGAGTGTGACACCCACGTCTGGTACATCCTTCCAGTCATTATGTGGACTTTATGGAGCCGTTTCCCAGACACAGATTAAGCCTGGCCCTGGACTAAAAAACATTTTCAATTGTGTTTCTCCTTTGAGATGGATTTTTAGTCCAGGATTACCTGACTAGGATTAATCTGTGTCTGGAAACTGCCCCTATGACATCTATCTTTACTAGACAATGTTGACAGCATACAATCACACAGTCAGTTTCTGATATACACATTTATAGTAGCTAATGCTATCATTGGATGCCCCATATATTTTTCTGGTTTAATCTAGCGTTATTCCTGTCAGCATTCTTTAATATGTTTTGTTTTTCTTGGGGACTAGTAAGATCTACATTTCTATCAGTTTGATGTCTTTTGTTTTTGAATGATGTCATTGTCAAGTCTTGGTTGTGTTATTGGTGCCTAAGCCAAATTAACTGGTGGTGACAACCACTGTCGTCACATGGTTGTCACCACCAGGGAACATAGCTAGCCGTGTCTTCTTTGGTCAAAGAGTACACGTTTTACTGTGACTGACCAGGTTTCGAACCCGGCTCTCCATAAGACCACATTCCCCAGCTGAGCTAAAGCCTAGGCATTAGTTCCTTGAGAAAATAGGAAAATAGAAAAAAGTCTTCAGTTCTCAAAGTTACTCATCACATGAGTGTGATTCTGAACCACCACCACCCCTATCTGACCTCCTACTTGAAGACAGCCATGTGTGACGCACTGAAATGGTACAGGGCCTTTTCTGACTGGCTAAGTACAGAAATGGTACAGGCCCTTTGTGACTGGCTAAGTACAGAAATGGTACAGGCCCTTTGTGACTGGCTAAGTACAGAAATGGTACAGGCCCTTTGTGACTGGCTAAGTACAGAAATGGTACAGAGCCTTTTGTGACTGGCTAAGTACAGAAATGGTACAGGCCCTTTGTGACTGGCTAAGTACAGAAATGGTACAGGCCCTTTGTGACTGGCTAAGTACAGATATGGTACAGGCCCTTTGTGATTGGCTAAGTACAGATATGGTACACGCCACGCCCTTTGTGACTGGCTAAGTACAGATATGGTACGGTAGGGCTAAAAGAGTAGCATTTTCTTCCCAGTCTTGTTTTCAGGGAGCCTCATAGAGCTCTCTCTAATGGGGCTTCCAGATACCGGCTATGGGTTTTCTGACTCACACCTAGTTGCTCTTAAACTGTCCTCCAGACAGTGCAATTCAACCCTTGTAGGACCTACTAGACAGGTTGTGGGTGTACGTGTGCCACAGCATGTGTTACACACACGAGAGAGAGTCAAAGAGACAGAGAGACAGAAAGGGAGATAGAGAGAGGCACAGAGAGAGAGAGACATATAGGGAGAGAGAGAGGCACACAGAGAGAGAGATGGAAGGATGAAGAGAGGAAGGGTGGGGATAGAGACAGGATGGAGAGCTGCCATGTAGAGGTCTTGGATGAGACTCAGAGACAGGATGCCCTGTTTATGAGAGACAGAGAAACAGAAAGAGAGAAAGAGAGTGCCCAGAGGAGGTTGGACTAGACAGGAATGAGGGAGCGAGGACCAATGGAGGGGTAGAGAGGATGAAGTTAAGTAGGAAAGACAGATGGCTGTATCCACCCTAAACCCTCAGCACCTCAGCCATCCAGCCCTCCACTGTGCTGAGTCTAGCCAGACAGTAGGAGCCTCCACACTGCAGGCTGCAGGACACACACACATATCTGCACACATACACACTGACAGCAGCTACAGCTCACATGTGCACACACACAACAGCTGACACGCACACTAGAAGCAGCTAGATGAGGAATTCTGTAATCACCTTGAACATGTCCCATTGAATACAGATCAACTTGTGTTTTACACATAGACAGATGAATGCTGCCAGCTATAATCTGTGCAACTCCATAGCAACTCCATAGCAACTCCATAGCAACACCATAGCAACTCCATAGCAGTTACAACTTATGTAAACAAAATATGCAACACTGTTTTATCTCTCTGAAACTCTCTGAAAAACTCTCTTAGATCTACATCCCAAATGGCACTCTATTTCCTACATAGTGCACTACTCTTGACTATTGCCCTATTGGCCATGGTTATAATTAGTACACTATGTAGGTAATAGTATGTAATTTGGGATGCAACCATTAATGTACCAACAATGATTTTTATAATAATATGATATCCTATAGCTCTGTGCTATTTGGCTGACAGTTGTTGCATCATGCATGGTAGGATGAATGAATGAACAGAGCAGAGAATGGAATATAGCAGGCTGGGCTGCAGAGGGATCTCTATCTCTCTCTCTCTCTCTCTCTCTCTCATTCTGTATCTCTCTCTCTCTCTCTCTCTCATTCTCTGTCTCTGTCTCTCTCTCTCTCTCTCTCTCTCTCTCTCCATCTTTCTTTCCCTCTCCCCAGCTCTCTCTCTCCCTCTCTCTCTCTCTCTCTCTCTCTCTCTCTCTCTCTCTCTCTCTCTCATTCTGTCTCTCTCTCTCATTCTGTCTCTCTCTCATTCTCTGTCTCTGTCTCTCCCTCTCTCTCTCTCTCCATCTTTCTTTCCCTCTCCCCAGCTCTCTCTCTCCCTCTCTCTCTCTCTCTCTCTCTCTCTCTCTCTCTCTCATTCTGTCTCTCTCTCTCTCATTCTGTCTCTCTCTCATTCTCTGTCTCTGTCTCTCCCTCTCTCTCTCTCTCCATCTTTCTTTCCCTCTCCCCAGCTCTCTCTCTCTCTCTCTCTCATTCTCTGTCTCTGTCTCTCTCTCTCTCTCTCTCTCCATCTTTCTTTCCCTCTCCCCAGATCTCTCTCTCTCTCTCTCTCTGTCTCTGTCTCTCTCTCTCTCTCTCTCCATCTTTCTTTCCCTCTCCCCAGCTCTCTCTCTCTCTCTCTCTCTCCATCTTTCTTTCCCTCTCCCCAGCTCTCTCTCTCTCTCTCTCTCTCTCCATCTTTCTTTCCCTCCCCAGCTCTCTCTCTCTCTCTCTCTCTCTCTCTCTCTCTCTCTCTCTCTCCATCTTTATTTCCCTCTCCCCAGCTCTCTCTCTCTCTCTCTCTCTCTCTCTCATTCTCTCTCTCTCTCTTTCTCTCTCTCTCATTCTCTGTCTCTCTCTCTCTCTCTCTCTCTCTCTCTCCATCTTTCTTTCCCTCTCCCCAGCTCTCTCTCTCCCTCTCAATGTGTTTTGATGGGGCGGTGATCACTAATCTGGTCAGTGGAAATGGCTACAGAATGCTGATACAGAGCTATTCAGAACTGACACAATAGAGCGAGCCAGTCGTCTCAGCCAGACGTCCCGGACAGATTCTCCTCATCGCAATGTTATTACTGTTGGATGTCAGCTTCCAGCCAGCTTAGTAACAAAAGGTGGTCTCTCATTCCATTAGTAAGTTGACTGAAAATGTATCTCATTAGCCTGCTTTGGTCTAGTCTGGGGGTTGGAAGTCAAACAATAGCAAGGGGTTTCAGAATCAGATCCAGACAGACGGACAAAAAAGACAGACAGACAGACAGACAGACAGACAGACAGACAGACAGACAGACAGACAGACAGACAGACAGACACACACACACACACACACACAGGTAGAAATCTGCAGTTAACCCACTGTTCCTAGACCAGTTAACCCACTGTTCCTAGGTCATCATTGTAAATAAGAATTTCTGCTTAACTGACTTGCCTAGTTAAATAAATAAAGTGTGTGCGTGCGTACGTGCGTGCCTGTCTGTCTGTCTGTCTGTCTGTCTGTCTGTCTGTCTGCGCACATGTCTGTATCTGGTTGTGTGTACAGTCTGTGCCTATGTGTGTACAGTATGTGCCTATGTGTGTACAGTATGTGCCTATGTGTGTACTGCATATGAGAGAGAAACATTCTAGAATGGCGACCGTTCTGATTTCATCCAAGGTCAGGGTGATTTGGGGTCTGGAAGAGAGATTGAAATAAGACCGTCAGAGGAATGTACTGTAAGACATTCTACCATCAGTAACCAGGCATAAATAACAATGTCAAAAGAATTAGACATTTTCCTGTGTTAGCAATTTAAACTCCGCCCAGAGAAATGCTCTGTAGAAGGTCTATGTCCACTCTCATCCAGAAATAACATTCTGTTTCCCAAATGGCATCCTATTCCCTACATAGTGCACTACTTTTGACCAGAGCCCTATGTTTAAAAGTAGTGCACTATATAAGGAAAACGGTGCTGTTTGGGATGCAGACACAGTATTGAATAGTTCAAAGTAAATACATATTTCCAGTTGTGAGTCTGGTGATACTAAACATGAAGGGCACAGTGTGAGATAGTCCCAAGTCTACTGGGCCTGGTCTCCCTGAAAAACACCATCAGATTCACACACACACAGTGTCATATTACGTCTCTCTATGACACTAGAGGGTCTGCTTTGACATCACTGAGCCACAGGAAACCAACTTTCCTATTTTTGGTGAGATACAGCCAGGAGAACCCTCTCATTCACCTGGGCTTTAATACGCTCATAACACACAGCCAGGAGAACCCTCTCACTCACCTGGGCTTTAATACGCTCATAACACACAGCCAGGAGAACCCTCTCATTCACCTGGGCTTTAATACGCTCATAACACACAGCCAGGAGAACCCTCTCATTCACCTGGGCTTTAATACGCTCATAACACACAGCCAGGAGAACCTTCTGAAATCCACGATCATGCTCACTGATGAGGAGTGTTTTGCAAAAAGGTATTTCCATAGAATATGCTGCAATCCAAAGCCCCCTACGCGATATGCACTTGTGGAGATCTGAGAAGATTTGATTGGTAAAAGCAATGTATGGAAACTTCCCCTTCGCCTCTCAGAGGGCACATTGGAGCTATTTCCAAATTGCTTACATCTGTCAAATCCTCTCTGATCTCCACAAGTGCATAGGGCATAGGGTCGATTTGGGTTTAGGCCCTAGTGATCTAGACAAGCAGTTTGGGATTAGGCCCTTGTGATTTAGAAAAGCAGCTTGATTCTCTTGTCATAACAACACGTGTTGGAATGACAAGCAGCACCTGTGTTTCTAGCCCCTCAGAGTTGTGTGGGTCTTGTGGTGTTTGGTCAAAAAGCAAAAGACACATTTCCAGGGACTGTAAGAAAAATCGGATTATTGTTCTTCAAACTCCCAAGTTCAGCCAAGGCTACCCCCCCAATTCACTACAATAACACATAGTAGCACGTTTTTTGTGTTATTGTGTGTGTGCTTATTTGTGTGTGTGTGTGTGCGTACATGCGTGCGTGCCATGCATGTGTAAGGTATACTCTAACCTCTTTCCCCTCTCTCTCTCAGGCGTCTCGTATGACTGGATCAGATGAGGACGGGGACAGTGGCTGGGATGCATGGGGCACCTGGAGCGACTGCTCACGCACCTGTGGAGGCGGGGCCTCTTACTCTCTACGCAGGTGTCTCAACGGAGGGTCAGTATCACACACACATTCCTGGGGAGGATGGGAGGCTACATCCTGGGGAGGATGGGAGGTTACATCCTGGGGAGGATGGGAGGTTAGATCCTGGGGAGGATGGGAGGTTAGATCCTGGGGAGGATGGGAGATTAGATCCTGGGGAGGATGGGAAGTTAAATCCTGGGGAGGATGGGAGGTTAGATCCTGGGGAGGATGGGAGGTTAAATCCTGGGGAGGATGGGAGGTTCTATCCTGGGGAGGATGGGAAGTTACATCCTGGGGAGGATGCGAGGTTAGATCCTGGGGAAGATGGGAGGTTACATCCTGGGGAGGATGGGAGGTTCTATCCTGGGGAGGATGGGAGATTAGATCCTGGGGAGGATGGGAAGTTAAATCCTGGGGAGGATGGGAGATTAGATCCTGGGGAGGATGGGAGGTTAAATCCTGGGGAGGATGGGAGGTTCTATCCTGGGGAGGATGGGAAGTTACATCCTGGGGAGGATGCGAGGTTAGATCCTGGGGAAGATGGGAGGTTACATCCTGGGGAGGATGGGAGGTTCTATCCTGGGGAGGATGGGAGGTTCTATCCTGGGGAGGATGGGAGGTTCTATCCTGGGGAGGATGGGAGGTTCTATCCTGGGGAGGATGGGAGGTTAGATCCTGGGGAGGATGGGAGATTAGATCCTGGGGAGGATGGGAGATTAGATCCTGGGGAGGATGGGAGGTTCTATCCTGGGGAGGATGGGAGGTTAGATCCTGGGGAGGATGGGAGGTTAGATCGTGGGGAGGATGGGAGGTTAGATCCTGGGGAAGATGGGAGGTTACATCCTGGGGAGGATGGGAGGTTAGATCCTGGGGAGGATGGGAGGTTAGATCCTGGGGAGGATGGGAGGTTAGATCCTGGGGAGGATGGGAGATTAGATCCTGGGGAGGATGGGAGGTTAAATCCTGTAATTCAGTAGATGTTACAGTTTACATTCTCTTTAGAGAGCAACAAGGGTCAACTTTATGGGAGAAGAGCTGCCAGTCATTCACATTATATCCAATCTACGACACATTGCATCCTAATGGTAGTGAGTTTACTCCTGGAACTACACGCAGACGCATACAGACAAACAGAGGAACAGACAGACAAACAGAGGAACAGACAGACAAACAGACAGACACACGTAGACACACACATCCCTCCTAGCACAACATTGGTATTATTCTCCATTGTTCTGAACACTACTCAACCTGTGCATCACCTTAGTGTTGGGAAATTACTCTCTGCCAAAATCATACCCATGTGGCTCAGTTGGTAGAGCATGACAATGCCAGGGTTGTGGGTTCAATTCCCACGGGTGATCAGTACGAAAAGGTATGGAAATGTATGCACTCACTACTGTAAGTTGTTCTGGACAAGAGCGTCTGCTAAATGACTCAAATGTGAAAAGTAAAATGGTTTACAACAGCACAAATATAAAAATACAAATCAAACGATAGAGCTACTAAACAGGGTTAATTGGCAACAGTGATTATGGAATGAATCCTGTATCCATTTATAATAGAAACAGGGAGAAGACAATTACACACACACACACACACACACACACACACACACACACAGTGTTGACCTTTGGACGGATTCAGGGCAGATTTTATTACCCTGCTCTGTCAAATTGGGATCATCGTTGCTCAATTGAATTTTTTCCTGTGTGTTAAGAGTGGTGCTCAGAGGGGTGTAGGGTTACTGATGGGACACAGATGTATATCTTTCCTTTTTAATGTCCCTCTCTTTGGCCTTTCAAAGACATTGACAAGGGCATCTTGTGTTAATGCAATAGGAAGTGGTGTTACTACAATACATATGACTGTTGTTTATCTTACTTTTTGACATAGTTCTGCTACGTCCCAAGTGACACCCGTTTCGCCACGCAGTGCATTCCTTTTTACCAGACTTTGTGCCCTGGTCAAAAGTAATGCACTATAGATGGGTTAGCTGACAACGTTACGAAAACGATACAAACGCTTCAATGGGGCAGAAGTCTGTGTGTTGAGCTAAGAGGTCGTGGGGCCATCTTGGCCCTCGTGGGTCATTTAAGCCCTGAACGATGCCTGACAGGCAGCTTGCCGCACCCCACAGCCAATCGCATGCAAGCAACAACACAGCTAACTTGGCTAGTCTTGTGAGTGAGCTAGCTAGCTAGTTATCTATGCTGGTTGTTAGCTTGCATAATTGATATGTTTATAATTGTAAGGTACACTTCAGGTTTTACAGCCTGTCAGGAATGGAGCTCACCCACTGAAAATATACATTTTATCCACGAAACATGAAGTGTCCCTTATAATTATACACGTACAGTATAAGCTATGCAAGCTAACAACCAGCATAGATAACAAGCTAGCTAGATAGCTAACAATACTACCTACCTAACTAGCTAGCTCATAATACTAACCAAGTTAGCTGCATTGTTTCTTGCATGAGATTGGCCGTGGTCTTGGGTGTGCCACGCAGCCTGGGAGACAGGGATGCCTGTCAGGCATTGTTCAGGGCTTAAATTCCCCACGAGCACATTGCAGTCAACACAGCAACAGGGCTTCTTGATGAGGTGCTTATTGTGTGTGTAGACAAAAAAACATTTATGTGGTGATAATGAGATACATATTTTAGTTATTAATTTGTACTCTCTGGACTTCCTTACGTTTGTTCTTGATACCATGTCTTGTTTTGACTAATGTCATGGTTATGCTAATATGGCAAAACATTTACTAGCTAGCTGACCAATAACTGTAATGATGAATTTGAGAGACAAGTGATTATTGTGCAATTGTATTTATGTTTTCAATAAATATTGGATACCAAATATAGTTTACATGTTATCAACAATCTAAAATGCTGACCGCACTGCTTGCACTGTGTGCTAGCAGTGCAAAATAAATGTGCACATACATGTTGTTCAGTCATTCATCCAAACTGTTTGCGCGCGTCAACAAGCGTCTGCGTAGCTAGGTGCTGAAATAGAACTTGATTCTATTTTATATGCATGACGTGCTGCAAGTCCTGCCTCTCCCATCTCCTCATTGGTTTTTAGGAGCATATCCCTACATCGGTGATTGAAAAATGAATGAGTTCCACACTCCAGTGCAGTTGGTTACAGTAATGCACCTTAAAGTTGGTTGCCAACTGCCATAAAGAGAGATTACTAGAAACTAACTAGGATTCCCCTTTTATCCATGAATTAATTGTTGGAGTAGAAAACACACAATTGTGTGACTCAAAATTGGTCCAAATTCTACAAAGATCCAGCAAAAAAAGGACATTGTACATTTCAGTTAAAATAACAACCCAATGTTTATCTCCCAGGACAAATTATCTAGCATCAGCAAACTAGCTAAATGGGAATTAATGTTTCATATGTGTTTTGACCTGTTCCCAAATGAATATAGTTGGTTCAGAGTGTATTTTGATATGCGTGTCCTGATCGAGTCTGGTGGGGATAGACAAACTCAACATGCGCATGATGGCGCATGCAGACACATGCGTGGAGCCGGTTGTGTCATCATGTTTGTTTTGCCCCATAGTTGCACATGCATCGTTTTTGTTTCTAAACAACCAACCTGTCTATAGGGAGTACATACAGTACCTTCAGAAAGTATTCTTAGCATAACAAAATATATGGGGGATAATAAAAAATTACGAGGCCATATACAAGGAATATCGGTACCGAGTCAGTGTACTGGGTATCAAGTAGTTGGGGTGATTGATCGAGATAATATGTACTTTAAGGATTGGTTAGGTAATTGATTGAAGTACTATGTACATATTGAAGTACTATGTAGATAGGGCGTAAAAATCTGAAAGTCCAGGTAGCCGTTTAATTAACTATTCATCAGTCTGATGGCTGTTGGGTAGACTTGGTGCTCCGGTACCTCTTACCGTGCAGTAACAGAGAGAACATGCTGCAGACACTGAATATCCCTGTGAGCATGGTGAAGTTATTAATTACACTTTGGATGGTGTATCAATACACCCAATCACTACAAAGATACAGACATCCTTCCTAACTCAGTTGCCAGAGAGGAAGGAAACCGCTCAGGGATTTCACCATGAGGCCAATGGTGACTCTAAAACAGTTGCAGAGTTTAATGGCTATCATAGGAGAACACTGAAGATGGATCAACAACATTGTAGTTACTCTACGCTTGTACAGAATAAAAATATTCCAAAATATGCATCCTGTATGCAAAAAGGCAAACACTAAATGAATACTGCAAACAATGTGGCAAAGCACAAAGTGTTATATTTCGGGCAAATCCAATACAACACATTACTGAGTACCACTCTCCATATTGGCTGCATCATGTTATGGGTATGCTTGTAATTGTAACGCTGTAATCTGTGAGTCGGGAAGCAAGTTCAGGGAGTGAAAACATTTAATAAATAAATGAAACAAACACGTAACACAAACTGTGCACTGACATGAAACAGGAACAGAAACAATGACGACTGGGGAAGGAACCAAAAGGAGTTACAAATATAGGGCAGTTAATCAAGTAGGTGATGGAGTCCAGGTGAGTGTCATAATGCGTAATTATGCGTTACGATGGTGACAGGTGTGGGCCATGACGAGCAGACTGGTGACCTAGAGGCCAGAGAGGGAGCACACGTGACAGTAATTGTTCATGCGAAAGTTTTTCAGGATAAAAAATAAATGGAATGGAGCTAAGCACAGGCAAAATCCTAGAGGGAATCCTAGTTCAATCTGCTTTCCACCAGACACTGGGAGATGAATTCACCTTTCAGCAGGACAATAACCTAAAACACAAGGCCAAATCTACACTGGAGTTTCTTACCAAGAAGACAGAGAATGTTCCCGAGTGACCTAGTTACAGTTTTGACTTAAATCTACTTGAAAATCTATGGCAAGACATGACAATGGTTGTTTAGCAGTGATAAATGACCAATTTGACAAACCATTTTTAGAAGAATAACAGGTAAAAAACGTATTTTCTCAGGGGTGTGATTACATATGTAGTTTAGATATGTCTGTATTTCATTTTCAATACATTTGCAAACATTTCTAAAATCTTTTCACTTTGTCCCTAAGGGATATTGTGTGTAGATGGGTGAGAAAATAAATCAATTTAATCCAAATAAGTCAAGGGGTATGAATACCTCCTGAAGGCACTGTATTCACTATATACAGTAGGGAATAGGGTGCCATTTGGGACGCAACTTAACTGAATGATAAGTGGCCATAAATGAGAACTTGTTCTCAACTAGCCTACCTGGTTAAATAAAGGTGAAATAAAATAAAAAATATAGGGGTTGTTGGATGAGATAACAATTATTCCAGTTCACCAATCAGATTCTTTTCCCCAAACGTAGTGCACTTTATAGGTAATAGTGTACCATTTGAAACACAACCTCAGACCTCTGTCCTGACTTCCCTTCATTGATTAAATGAGTGTAGAAGTCTGGAAGTGATTGTGGGCTTGATTTGCCTGCTTCCCCCACAGGGAGATTTACAGTTATTTGAGCAATATCTCTAATTCCCTGCATCAGCCAACACACCTGCTCGAGCGCACTGGGATTGTGTGTGTGTGTGTGTGTCAGGTGTTAGGGTTAAGCCAGCAGAATAGCTGCCTGTGTAGATGAAGGGGAACATAGAAAGACTGCAGAGAACACCTTAAGTCTACTGTCATCTCTTTCTCCCTGACCCACTCCAGCTTACTCCAGACATAAAACACACACACAGAGAGAGATACACTCACGTACGCACGCACGCACACACACACACACACACACACACACACACACACACACACACACACACACACACACACACACAGAGAGATACACAGACAAACTGGGGTAGTGTCTGGCCCCATGTTGCTCTTGGACGTCAGACGCTGTGTGCCCAGCGCCTTGTCTTCTCTAAGGCCCCTCCCCCCCAGACTCCTGCTAACTTCATCTGTCCTTATAGAAACATCCAGTGACTGGGAGGAAATATCTGTCTAGGAATATCTGTCTAGACTTGAATTAGAGCAGCACTATTCTTTTCAATCCCGGTCCTGGAGAGCTGCAGGGTATGCAGGCTTTTGTTCCTGCCCAGCACTTACACACCTGATAATGCTAGATTTGGTTTACTCTGTTAGACACGCTCCGGGGTGAAGTTTGCCCCTAGGTACAGATCTAGGATCAGTTTCCCCTAACCTTAATTATTAGTGGAGAAAACGAAACACTGACCCAAGATCAGTGTCAAGGGGCAACTTCACCCTACACCATTAGACACAGTGCTGCCTATCCTTCCTCATGTCTGTGGACTTTTGCTCTCTGTTTGTCCGCTAGAAGACAAATAGCCACCTCATAGACATTCCTAGACCCTGAAAGCATGGTCTACACACAGCCGTGTGTGTGTGCGTGTGCTTGTGGCTCTGCGTGCATGTCCGTGTGTGTGTCCGTGTATGTCTGTATGCATGTGAATGTGCCTGTCTCCAGCCTATACGTATAACCCAGTGTGGATGAGTGATTCATCTCGATGAGGGAAAGCCATTAATTGGTTCGTTAAGACAGAGACATTCCTACTCTGCCTCGGTGCCTGCTTTTCCTTGGAGCAGGCTGAATGGCCATAGTGTGGTCTCCAACTCCCCGTTCACCCTAATGGACGATTAGACTGAAGCTTTTTAACATCCGCTTTGCGTCCCAAATGGCATCCTATTCCCAATGTAGTGTACTACTTTTGACCAGGGCCCATAATGCTCTGGTCAAAAGTAGTGCACTGTGTAGGGAATAGGGTGCCATTTGGGGCATTGCCCCGAACAAATGAGCTGCTACAAGTTTAGACCAATGTTATTCTACCCCCGGGGGTGAGAATGAGAAATGTGGCGAAGTGGAAGTTAACACACACTGGGTGATGGGCTGCAGTTATTGTTTCTAACAAGGTGGAACAGATTTTGTAGCGTGTCCATACGGTGTAGGAAGGGGGAGGGAATGGAGTGTTACGCTGTGGTGGATTTCAGACGAGGCAGGAGTTGGTTTTGACAGAGTGAGGTGAACCGATTAGTGTGTGTGTGTGGGAGGGTGTCAGAGTGTGTGTGTGTGTGTTTGTTGTGTGAGAGAGGTTGATTTGCTTGTTTAAGCCCAGAGGGGGTCCTGAGATGGTCGTTGGCTCGATGAGATCTGATGGTTGGCAGATGAAGCGTGGTTTGGTCTGACAGGTGTGTGTGTGTGTGTGTGTGTGTGTGTGTGTGTGTGTGTGTTTGTCTGAGACAGGCAGCTATAATTCAGGATGAAATGTCTGTCAGTCCCGATTTGACTCCAGCCACGATCCTCCAGACTCACAAAGGTGTAACTCCTGAGCCTTCCCAAGAAACTAACAAAACACCACTGTTGTTGTAGACGTTTCTGTGTAATGGTGCTTTTCTTTGTTACAAAACAGATTTCCCTGAGGGATATTAAGCTATTCTATTATACGTGTTTGATATGGTGTGTGTTATATAGCTTTCCCGTCACAAATAAACCTTTTTATTAACCATTACACTCAAGCCCAAACCATTTCCTTGTAAACCGTTGGTTTCAATTTGTACTAACACTGTTGGTTTGTTATTTTGCTTTGTAGGAACTGTGAAGGCAAGAATATCCGCTACAGAACGTGCAGTAACATGGTAAGTCTAGTCTACGCTATGAAGCCTCAACAGAGTCATTTCCAAAGCTTATCAATGTAACACATATAATTTGTTATTAGTACTATTCCAGTTTATAACTGGTAATATATTGTTATAACTTTTCTATTCCAGCTTATAACTTTGCTGGTAACAGTGAGAAGCACTGGCTCAATATTGTCAGTCGCCACTGTATTTGACAGTCATGTTCAGCACTGTGGGTGACCTCATGGTAAAATCATACGTTCCATCAATGAACAGAAGAAAACAACCTCAAATCAACATGCCTTCTATTCTCAGCAGCGGAACCACAGTCGTTCTCACAGTATTTGAATCAAAGATAGACTAGTCTGTACTGTTTCTATTACTCTATTGAGGTGGTTTGTGTCTGGAATGTATTGCAGACTAGCTATGATTTCAATCATGACCAGTGGGATGAGTTCCCAGCATAATATTTAGACCACCGCTCCCGGTGTGAAAGAGATGGATATCAACAAAGCAAGAGAGAGAGAGAAACACTTGACTTTATGAAGTCCCATCCATGTAGTTCAATGAGAAAGAGAAGGAGGGTGTGTGTGTGTGTGTCTGTGTGTGTGTGTGTCTGTGTGTGTGTGTGTGTGTGTGTGTGTATGTGTGTGTCTGTGTGTGTCTGTGTGTGTGTGTGTGTATGTGTGTGTCTGTGTGTGTGTATGTGTGTGTCTGTGTGTGTGTGTGTGTGTGTGTGTGTCTGTGTGTGTGTGTGTGTGTGTGTGTGTATGTGTGTGTCTGTGTGTGTGTGTGTGTATGTGTGTGTCTGTGTGTGTGTGTGTGTATGTGTGTGTCTGTGTGTGTGTGTGTGTATGTGTGTGTCTGTGTGTGTGTGTGTGTGTGTGTCTGTGTGTGTGTGTGTGTGTGTGTGTGTATGTGTGTGTCTGTGTGTGTGTGTGTGTATGTGTGTGTCTGTGTGTGTGTGTGTGTATGTGTGTGTCTGTGTGTGTGTGTGTGTATGTGTGTGTCTGTGTGTGTGTGTGTGTATGTGTGTGTCTGTGTGTGTGTGTATGTGTGTGTCTGTGTGTGTGTGTGTGTATGTGTGTGTCTGTGTGTGTGTGTGTATGTGTGTGTCTGTGTGCGTGTGCGTGCGTGCGTGCGTCTGTCTGTCTGTCTGCCTGCCTGCCTGCGTGCGTGTGTGTCTGTGTGTGTCTGTGTGTGTCTGTGCGTGTGTGTGTCTGTGCGTGTGTGTGCGTGTCTGTGCGTGTGTGTGTCTGTGCGTGTGCGTGCGTGCGTCTGTCTGTCTATCTGCCTGCCTGCGTGCGTGCGTGTGTCTGTGTGTGTCTGTGCGTGTGTGTGTCTGTGCGTGTGTGTGCGTGTCTGTGTGTGTGTGTATGTGTGTGTCTGTGTGCGTGCGTCTGTCTGTCTGTCTGTCTGCCTGCCTGCCTGCGTGCGTGCATCTGTCTGTGTCTGTGTGTGTGTGTGCGTGTCTGTGTGTGTGTGTCTGTGCGTGTGTGTGTCTGTGCGTGTGTGTGCGTGTCTGTGTGTGCGTGTCTGTGTGTGTGTGCGCGTAAAGCAAGGCCTAAGGAGAGACTTAGTAAAGGCTCGCTGTTGGCAAAGAGTTGGGTCTAACACATGTACAGTGGGGCAAAAAAGTATTTAGTCAGCCACCAATTGTGCAAGTTCTCCCACTTAAAAAGATGAGAGAGGCCTGTGATTTTCATCATCGGTACACTTCAACTATGACAGACAAAATGAGAAAAAAAATCCAGAAAATCACGTAGGATTTTTTATGAATTTATTTGCAAATTATGGTGGAAAATAAGTATTTGGTCAATAACAAAAGTTTATCTCAATACTTTGTTATATACCCTTTGTTGGCAATGACAGAGGTCAAACGTTTTCTGTAAGTCTTCACAAGGTTTTCACACACTGTTGCTGGTATTTTGGCCCATTCCTCCATGCAGATCTCCTCTAGAGCAGTGATGTTTTGGGGCTGTTGCTGGGCAACACGGACTTTCAACTCCCTCCAAAGATTTTCTATGGGGTTGAGATCTAGAGACTGGCTACGCCACTCCAAGACCTTGAAATGCTTCTTACGAAGCCACTCCTTCGTTGCCCGGGCGGTGTGTTTGGGATCATTGTCATGCTGAAAGACCCAGCCACGTTTCATCTTAAATGCCCTTGCTGATGGAAGTAGGTTTTCACTCAAAATCTCACGATACATGGCCCCATTCATTCTTTCCTTTACACGGATCAGTCGTCCTGGTCCCTTTGCAGAAAAAAAGCCCCAAAGCATGATGTTTCCACCCCCATGCTTCACAGTAGGTATGGTGTTCTTTGGATGCAACTCAGCATTCTTTGTCATCCAAACACAACGAGTTGAGTTTTGACCACAAAGTAATATTTTGGTTTCATCTGACCATATGACATTCTCCCAATCTTCTTCTGGATCATCCAAATGCTCTCTAGCAAACTTCAGACGGGCCTGGACATGTACTGGCTTAAGCAGGGGGACACGTCTGGCACTGCAGGATTTGAGTCCCTGGCGGCGTAGTGTGTTACTGATGGTAGGTTTTGTTACTTTGGTCCCAGCTTTCTGCAGGTCATTCACTAGGTCCCCCCGTGTGGTTCTGGGATTTTTGCTCACCGTTCTTGTGATCATTTTGACCCCACGGGGTGAGATCTTGAGTGGAGCCCCAGATCGAGGGAGATTATCAGTGGTCTTGTATGTCTTCCATTTCCTAATAATTGCTCCCACAGTTGATTTCTTCAAACCAAGCTGCTTACCTATTGCAGATTCAGTCTTCCCAGCCTGGTGCAGGTCTACAATTTTGATTCTGGTGTTCTTTGACAGCTCTTTGGTCTTGGCCATAGTGGAGTTTGGAGTGTGACTGTTTGAGGTTGTGGACAGGTGTCTTTTATACTGATAACAAGTTCAAACAGGTGCCATTAATACAGGTAACGAGTGGAGGACAGAGGAGTCTCTTAAAGAAGAAGTTACAGGTCTGTGAGAGCCAGAAATCTTGCTTGTTTGTAGGTGACCAAATACTTATTTTCCACCATAATTTGCAAGTAAATTAATAAAAAATCCTACAATGTGATTTTCTGGATTTTTTTTCTCATTTTGTCTGTCATTGTTGAAGTGTACCTATGATGAAAATTACAGTCCTCTCTCATCTTTTTAAGTGGGAGAACTTGCACAATTGGTGGCTGACTTAATACTTTTTTGCCCCACTGTAAGCTGTTATCTCTTCTGTTTGTTCCCTCTGCTGAGCCATCTTATCCTTCTCTATCTTCCTTTTCTTTCCTCTCCTCCCTTCTTCCCCAGGACTGTCCCGTCGAGTCGGGAGACTTCCGAGCCCAGCAGTGCTCCGCCCACAATGACATCAGGTACCAGGGCATGGTCTACGAGTGGATTCCCGTGCCCTATGAACCCTCGGCTGCGTGTGCCCTGCGGTGCCAGGCGCGGGGGAGGAGCCTAACGGTGGAGCTGGCGCCTAAGGTTCTAGACGGAACACGTTGCCGGGCCGACGCCCTGGATATGTGCATCAGTGGGGTCTGTCAGGTGAGATACTGACTGATTGTTTGGATGGATATTATAAAGCACTTTTCCAGATGCTCAAAGTCAGGGCCGTGCACAGACCTTTCAGGGGGCATTGTTTTCTGCAACAAGACAAACTCATCATCACAAATTGTAAGCAAGCTAGTTACAGTATCTCCTAAAGACATGATTGACATGGGGAAAATAGGATGGGCTATCAGCTGCTCATTGATGTTGGTGATTGATGTAAATCTGCTAGTTAGCTCGCTCCATTTATTTTCCTGATTGTTTGATGTCTTTCTGCCTCTCTCTCTGCTGCCTATCAGCCAACCAGATGCAATATTGATGATGATGTAAGCTAAATGAAATGTTATGCTGCTGTTGAAGTACTGTTGTATTTAAACTAGGTAGATAGACAGACACTCGACCGGTGACCGTATCTCTCAACCGGGCTTGTAATCTCAGTACAGGGCAGACTGGGAATAGGGGGGGAAATTATACCACCACCCAAAATGACACTTAGGAGACTGGAAGGGCAAAGGGCATGTTCTCTACACAGGTAAGGCCCTATCTGTGCATGTGCCTGATCAAAGTACGAGGGAAACTCGTATATTATTACAATATGATGATATTATAGTAATATCTTGTGTAATAAGGATTGGATTTATATAGCACTTTTCCATGTGCTCAAAGCACTTTAGATTGCATGGGGAGGGAAAGTCACCTCATCCACCACCAATGTGTCACCCACCTGGACTGTGCCAGGGCAGCCATTGTGGTTCCAGAAAGTTAATCAGCCATGTCAATGACAGATCAGGGGACACGATGTACAATATGACACGATACAATAAAATGTCTCAAGACTGGATCAGGAAGGAGAGAGAGACAGGAGGAAGGAGAGAGAGACAGGAGGTACGACAGGAGGAAGAAGAGAGAGACACAGAAGGTACGACAGGAGGAAGGAGAGAGAGAGAGACACAGAAGGTACGACACTTGTTTCAGAAAGACAGATTCCCCACATCATATGCTGTAGTGCACTAGAACACAGTGCTAGACTAGGCTTGCATCCCAAATGGTACCCTATCCCCTGTATAGTGCCCTCTTTTTGACCAGAACCCTATGTGCTCTAGTCAAAAGCACTGCACTATATCATAGGGAATAGAGTGCTATTTGGGACCTGTAGCAGTTCTAGGCCAGAGAGGAATGCACACTGTTGTGTGTCTAGCCAAGCGGAAATTCACCTATCCACTTCATCCATTAAGGAAGTAGACCCTCTTTATGCAAATCCTTAAAAGTACACTTATACAGTGCCAGGCCATGATAACTTAACAGGGAACGAGGGACATTACTTAGTCCCACAAGGCATTAACTTGTTACTGATACTTCTCTAAGTATCCTGTATATCAGCAAGCTACAGTACGAAGCGGTCTTCATGGAACCATGACAAAGTGCTTGTTCAACCCAAATAGAACCTTCTTGTTATACTACCCATAGACATTCTCAAGTGAAGTGTGTGTGTGTGCGTGCGTGCGTGCGTGCGTGCGTGCGTGTGTGTGTGTGTGTGTGTGTGTGTGTGTGTGTGTGTGTGTGTGTGAGAGAGAGACATGGAGCTGCGATGTCAAGATCTGTCTTTTTCTGACCATGTTCAAATAGCTCTGCACGGTACTTCATGGATTCTGCCCTCTAAGTGGTGTGTATATAATGGGTATAAGGAGTGTTTGTGTTTACTGGGACTGCTGGCCAGGTAAGTCATATTGGGTTTGTTATGCTGGCTGCTATTCCCATAGAGTCTGGAGCACAAACTCTGTTCTTCACCATTTCAAGACAAATATGCCGTCTAAATACAACATTACATACACAGACATCAGTGTCAGATACCATGTAAAACATGTGAGTTTGGTTCCCCAAACCCCACGCCTCATCCTCTAAACCAGAGGGCGAGGAAACATAACCCATTTTCAATGTGGCCCTCTGGACCTCGGGGCAAAATGAGCTTGACACACCTGCTCTAAACCAATGTCTCCCAAGCCGTTCCTCCAGACCTCCAACAGTTCCACCAGAGTTCACTACTTAAAGGTTTGACGATTAGCTGACTAGTTGAATCAGGTGTGCTGGTGCTGGAATAGCACCAATATGTCGTGGCTGTGGTCCACGAGGAACCGATGACTATGACGTTGAGCTGTGAACATTGGCATTATGTCTTATGTAGATGGTACATTCCTGTACTGGGCTAACAACAGTGACCGATCAAGACACACTGTACATTACATATCCAGTATCACCCTTAAACATGTACTTTATGGTATTACTGTATCATCAGAAAGAGAGAACGCTTTGAGTTAGTGAAAGTGGGCTGTAAAGTGAGCTACGTTCAGGGGATCTATGTGTTTGAGAGTGAGCTAGTATCACCCTTAAACATGTACTTTATGCTATTACTGTATCATCAGAAAGAGAGAACGCTTTGAGTTAGTGAAAGTGGGCTGTAAAGTGAGCTACGTTCAGGGGATCTATGTGTTTGAGAGTGAGCTAGTATCACCCTTAAACATGTACTTTATGCTATTACTGTATCATCAGAAAGAGAGAACGCTTTGAGTTAGTGAAAGTGGGCTGTAAAGTGAGCTGCGTTCAGGGGATCTATGTGTTTGAGAGGGTGAGCTGGAAGCAGA
The DNA here is from genome assembly GCF_057628025.1 of Oncorhynchus mykiss. Lineage (NCBI taxonomy): Eukaryota > Metazoa > Chordata > Actinopteri > Salmoniformes > Salmonidae > Oncorhynchus > Oncorhynchus mykiss. The sequence goes on from NC_143027.1 coordinate 82,862,291, forward strand.
TGTTAGTTAGTAATAGTTAACTAACACATTCACTTTATTTGATTATTTTAGCACTTCTTGGGACTTGGGAGCATTTTTCATGTAGATACATTCTTAATTCATTGATTAATTGACTGAGTTTATTTTTGCCAGTTGAAAATGAATATAAAGCCGCTTCAGTAGGAAACAACATTACATACATTCAAATAAAGGATGAAGCATAAACACAATGAAACCTCCTGGGTTAACAACGCTGACAGATGAATACCTACCCTTCAGCAGACAGAGGAATACCTACCCTTCAGCAGACAGATGAATACCTACCCTTCAGCAGACAGATGAATACCTACCCTTCAGCAGACAGATGAATACCTACCCTTCAGCAGACCGATGAATACCTACCCTTCAGCAGACAGATGAATACCTACCCTTCAGCAGACAGAGGAATACCTACCCTTCAGCAGACAGAGGAATACCTACCCTTCAGCAGACAGAGGAATACCTACCCTTCAGCAGACAGATGAATATCTACCCTTCAGCAGACAGATGAATACCTACCCTTCAGCAGACAGATGAATACCTACCCTTCAGCAGACAGATGAATACCTACCCTTCAGCAGACAGATGAACACCTACCCTTCAGCAGACAGATGAACACCTACCCTTCAGCAGACAGATGAATACCTACCCTTCAGCAGACCGATGAATACCTACCCTTCAGCAGACAGATGAATACCTACCCTTCAGCAGACAGATGAATACCTACCCTTCAGCAGACAGATGAATACCTACCCTTCAGCAGACAGATGAATACCTACCCTTCAGCAGACAGAGGAATACCTACCCTTCAGCAGACAGATGAATACCTACCCTTCAGCAGACAGATGAATACCTACCCTTCAGCAGACAGATGAATACCTACCCTTCAGCAGACAGATGAATACCTACCCTTCAGCAGACAGATGAATACCTACCCTTCAGCAGACAGATGAATACCTACCCTTCAGCAGACAGAGGAATACCTACCCTTCAGCAGACCGATGAATACCTACCCTTCAGCAGACAGATGAATACCTACCCTTCAGCAGACAGATGAATACCTACCCTTCAGCAGACAGATGAATACCTACCCTTCAGCAGACAGATGAATACCTACCCTTCAGCAGACAGATGAATACCTACCCTTCAGCAGACAGAGGAATACCTACCCTTCAGCAGACAGATGAATACCTACCCTTCAGCAGACAGATGAATACCTACCCTTTAGCAGACAGAGGAATACCTACCCTTCAGCAGACAGATGAATATCTACCCTTCAGCAGACCGATGAATACCTACCCTTCAGTAGACAGATGAATACCTACCCTTCAGTAGACAGATGAATACCTACCCTTCAGCAGACAGAGGAATACCTACCCTTCAGCAGACAGATGAATACCTACCCTTCAGCAGACAGATGAATACCTACCCTTCAGCAGACAGATGAATACCTACCCTTCAGCAGACAGATGAATACCTACCCTTCAGCAGACAGATGAATACCTACCCTTCAGTAGACAGATGAATACCTACCCTTCAGTAGACAGATGAATACCTACCCTTCAGCAGACAGAGGAATACCTACCCTTCAGCAGACAGATGAATACCTACCCTTCAGCAGACAGATGAATACCTACCCTTCAGCAGACAGATGAATACCTACCCTTCAGCAGACAGATGAATACCTACCCTTCAGCAGACAGATGAATACCTACCCTTCAGCAGACAGATGAATACCTACCCTTCAGCAGACCGATGAATACCTACCCTTCAGCAGACAGATGAATACCTACCCTTCAGCAGACAGAGGAATACCTACCCTTCAGCAGACAGAGGAATACCTACCCTTCAGCAGACAGAGGAATACCTACCCTTCAGCAGACAGATGAATATCTACCCTTCAGCAGACAGATGAATACCTACCCTTCAGCAGACAGATGAATACCTACCCTTCAGCAGACAGATGAATACCTACCCTTCAGCAGACAGATGAATACCTACCCTTCAGCAGACAGATGAATACCTACCCTTCAGCAGACAGATGAATACCTACCCTTCAGCAGACAGAGGAATACCTACCCTTCAGCAGACAGATGAATACCTACCCTTCAGCAGACAGATGAATACCTACCCTTCAGCAGACAGATGAATACCTACCCTTCAGCAGACAGATGAATACCTACCCTTCAGCAGACAGATGAATACCTACCCTTCAGCAGACAGAGGAATACCTACCCTTCAGCAGACCGATGAATACCTACCCTTCAGCAGACAGATGAATACCTACCCTTCAGCAGACAGATGAATACCTACCCTTCAGCAGACAGATGAATACCTACCCTTCAGCAGACAGATGAATACCTACCCTTCAGCAGACAGATGAATACCTACCCTTCAGCAGACAGAGGAATACCTACCCTTCAGCAGACAGATGAATACCTACCCTTCAGCAGACAGATGAATACCTACCCTTCAGCAGACAGATGAATACCTACCCTTCAGCAGACAGATGAATACCTACCCTTCAGCAGACAGATGAATACCTACCCTTCAGCAGACAGAGGAATACCTACCCTTTAGCAGACAGATGAATACCTACCCTTCAGCAGACAGATGAATACCTACCCTTCAGCAGACAGATGAATACCTACCCTTCAGCAGACAGATGAATACCTACCCTTCAGCAGACAGATGAATACCTACCCTTCAGCAGACAGATGAATACCTACCCTTCAGCAGACCGATGAATACCTACCCTTCAGCAGACAGAGGAATACCTACCCTTCAGCAGACAGATGAATACCTACCCTTCAGCAGACAGATGAATACCTACCCTTCAGCAGACAGATGAATACCTACCCTTCAGCAGACAGATGAATACCTACCCTTCAGCAGACAGAGGAATACCTACCCTTCAGCAGACAGAGGAATACCTACCCTTCAGCAGACAGATTAATACCTACCCCTCAGCAGACAGATGAATACCTACCCTTCAGCAGACAGATGAATACCTACCCTTCAGCAGACAGAGGAATACCTACCCTTCAGCAGACAGAGGAATACCTACCCTTCAGCAGACAGATGAATACCTACCCTTCAGCAGACAGATGAATACCTACCCTTCAGCAGACAGATAAATACCTACCCTTCAGCAGACAGAGGAATACCTACCCTTCAGCAGACAGATTAATACCTACCCTTCAGCAGACAGATGAATACCTACCCTTCAGCAGACAGATGAATACCTACCCTTCAGCAGACAGATGAATACCTACCCTTCAGCAGACAGATGAATACCTACCCTTCAGCAGACAGATGAATACCTACCCTTCAGCAGACAGAGGAATACCTACCCTTCAGCAGACAGAGGAATACCTACCCTTCAGCAGACAGATGAATACCTACCCTTCAGCAGACAGATGAATACCTACCCTTCAGCAGACCGATGAATACCTACCCTTCAGTAGACAGATGAATACCTACCCTTCAGCAGACAGATGAATACCTACCCTTCAGCAGACAGATGAATACCTACCCTTCAGCAGACAGAGGAATACCTACCCTTCAGCAGAAAGAGGAATACCTACCCTTCAGCAGACAGATGAATACCTACCCTTTAGCAGACAGAGGAATACCTACCCTTCAGCAGACAGATGAATATCTACCCTTCAGCAGACAGATGAATACCTACCCTTCAGCAGACAGATGAATACCTACCCTTCAGCAGACAGATGAATACCTACCCTTCAGCAGACAGATGAACACCTACCCTTCAGCAGACAGATGAACACCTACCCTTCAGCAGACAGATGAATACCTACCCTTCAGCAGACCGATGAATACCTACCCTTCAGCAGACAGATGAATACCTACCCTTCAGCAGACAGATGAATACCTACCCTTCAGCAGACAGATGAATACCTACCCTTCAGCAGACAGATGAATACCTACCCTTCAGCAGACAGAGGAATACCTACCCTTCAGCAGACAGATGAATACCTACCCTTCAGCAGACAGATGAATACCTACCCTTCAGCAGACAGATGAATACCTACCCTTCAGCAGACAGATGAATACCTACCCTTCAGCAGACAGATGAATACCTACCCTTCAGCAGACAGATGAACACCTACCCTTCAGCAGACAGATGAACACCTACCCTTCAGCAGACAGATGAATACCTACCCTTCAGCAGACCGATGAATACCTACCCTTCAGCAGACAGATGAATACCTACCCTTCAGCAGACAGATGAATACCTACCCTTCAGCAGACAGATGAATACCTACCCTTCAGCAGACAGATGAATACCTACCCTTCAGCAGACAGATGAATACCTACCCTTCAGCAGACAGAGGAATACCTACCCTTCAGCAGACAGATGAATACCTACCCTTCAGCAGACAGATGAATACCTACCCTTCAGCAGACAGATGAATACCTACCCTTCAGCAGACAGATGAATACCTACCCTTCAGCAGACAGATGAATACCTACCCTTCAGCAGACAGAGGAATACCTACCCTTCAGCAGACCGATGAATACCTACCCTTCAGCAGACAGATGAATACCTACCCTTCAGCAGACAGATGAATACCTACCCTTCAGCAGACAGATGAATACCTACCCTTCAGCAGACAGATGAATACCTACCCTTCAGCAGACAGATGAATACCTACCCTTCAGCAGACAGAGGAATACCTACCCTTCAGCAGACAAATGAATACCTACCCTTCAGCAGACAGATGAATACCTACCCTTTAGCAGACAGAGGAATACCTACCCTTCAGCAGACAGATGAATATCTACCCTTCAGCAGACCGATGAATACCTACCCTTCAGTAGACAGATGAATACCTACCCTTCAGTAGACAGATGAATACCTACCCTTCAGCAGACAGAGGAATACCTACCCTTCAGCAGACAGATGAATACCTACCCTTCAGCAGACAGATGAATACCTACCCTTCAGCAGACAGATGAATACCTACCCTTCAGCAGACAGATGAATACCCACCCTTCAGCAGACAGATGAATACCTACCCTTCAGCAGACAGATGAATACCTACCCTTCAGCAGACCGATGAATACCTACCCTTCAGCAGACAGATGAATACCTACCCTTCAGCAGACAGAGGAATACCTACCCTTCAGCAGACAGAGGAATACCTACCCTTCAGCAGACAGAGGAATACCTACCCTTCAGCAGACAGATGAATATCTACCCTTCAGCAGACAGATGAATACCTACCCTTCAGCAGACAGATGAATACCTACCCTTCAGCAGACAGATGGATACCTACCCTTCAGCAGACAGATGAACACCTACCCTTCAGCAGACAGATGAACACCTACCCTTCAGCAGACAGATGAATACCTACCCTTCAGCAGACCGATGAATACCTACCCTTCAGCAGACAGATGAATACCTACCCTTCAGCAGACAGATGAATACCTACCCTTCAGCAGACAGATGAATACCTACCCTTCAGCAGACAGATGAATACCTACCCTTCAGCAGACAGAGGAATACCTACCCTTCAGCAGACAGATGAATACCTACCCTTCAGCAGACAGATGAATACCTACCCTTCAGCAGACAGATGAATACCTACCCTTCAGCAGACAGATGAATACCTACCCTTCAGCAGACAGATGAATACCTACCCTTCAGCAGACAGAGGAATACCTACCCTTCAGCAGACCGATGAATACCTACCCTTCAGCAGACAGATGAATACCTACCCTTCAGCAGACAGATGAATACCTACCCTTCAGCAGACAGATGAATACCTACCCTTCAGCAGACAGATGAATACCTACCCTTCAGCAGACAGATGAATACCTACCCTTCAGCAGACAGAGGAATACCTACCCTTCAGCAGACAGATGAATACCTACCCTTCAGCAGACAGATGAATACCTACCCTTCTGCAGACAGATGAATACCTACCCTTCAGCAGACAGATGAATACCTACCCCTCAGCAGACAGATGAATACCTACCCTTCAGCAGACAGAGGAATACCTACCCTTTAGCAGACAGATGAATACCTACCCTTCAGCAGACAGATGAATACCTACCCTTCAGCAGACAGATGAATACCTACCCTTCAGCAGACAGATGAATACCTACCCTTCAGCAGACAGATGAATACCTACCCTTCAGCAGACAGATGAATACCTACCCTTCAGCAGACAGATGAATACCTACCCTTCAGCAGACCGATGAATACCTACCCTTCAGCAGACAGAGGAATACCTACCCTTCAGCAGACAGATGAATACCTACCCTTCAGCAGACAGATGAATACCTACCCTTCAGCAGACAGATGAATACCTACCCTTCAGCAGACAGATGAATACCTACCCTTCAGCAGACAGAGGAATACCTACCCTTCAGCAGACAGAGGAATACCTACCCTTCAGCAGACAGATTAATACCTACCCCTCAGCAGACAGATGAATACCTACCCTTCAGCAGACAGATGAATACCTACCCTTCAGCAGACAGAGGAATACCTACCCTTCAGCAGACAGAGGAATACCTACCCTTCAGCAGACAGATGAATACCTACCCTTCAGCAGACAGATGAATACCTACCCTTCAGCAGACAGATAAATACCTACCCTTCAGCAGACAGAGGAATACCTACCCTTCAGCAGACAGATTAATACCTACCATTCAGCAGACAGATGAATACCTACCCTTCAGCAGACAGATGAATACCTACCCTTCAGCAGACAGATGAATACCTACCCTTCAGCAGACAGATGAATACCTACCCTTCAGCAGACAGAGGAATACCTACCCTTCAGCAGACAGAGGAATACCTACCCTTCAGCAGACAGAGGAATACCTACCCTTCAGCAGACAGATGAATACCTACCCTTCAGCAGACAGATGAATACCTACCCTTCAGCAGACCGATGAATACCTACCCTTCAGTAGACAGATGAATACCTACCCTTCAGCAGACAGATGAATACCTACCCTTCAGCAGACAGAGGAATACCTACCCTTCAGCAGACAGAGGAATACCTACCCTTCAGCAGACAGAGGAATACCTACCCTTCAGCAGACAGATGAATACCTACCCTTTAGCAGACAGAGGAATACCTACCCTTCAGCAGACAGATGAATATCTACCCTTCAGCAGACTGATGAATACCTACCCTTCAGTAGACAGATGAATACCTACCCTTCAGCAGACAGATGAATACCTACCCTTCAGCAGACAGAGGAATACCTACCCTTCAGCAGACAGATGAATACCTACCCTTCAGCAGACAGATGAATACCTACCCTTCAGCAGACAGATGAATACCTACCCTTCAGCAGACAGATGAATACCTACCCTTCAGCAGACAGACGAATACCTACCCTTCAGCAGACAGAGGAATACCTACCCTTCAGCAGACAGATGAATACCTACCCTTCAGCAGACAGATGAATACCTACCCTTCAGCAGACAGCAGCGGGTTCGCTGCCTTGGCATCACAGCTTACACATAATATGATTCTATTAGGATCATTTATACTAGCGATTGCCATTTCAGATAAAAATAGGTTATTATTATTATTTTTGCTTTGCATATCACTTCTTTAAAACAGATGTATGGCTTGGCCACATACTGCTTCTTTTGGAAACGTTGAGGATCTTTGAAGAACGGGCTAAATTGATTATTTGTTCCTCAAAGAATATGAATAGATTGTTCAGAACAGAAAAGAAACTAAGAAAAAACAGGACAAAAACAATAAGTACAGCCGGAACATTTCTTTCCCTGGGAAAGTATAATGCCAGTAATGTTCATTGTCCACAACAACCCCAATCCTAGGTTTGTGGACCTAGGTCGTTAAACTATTTTTATGCACTGATGTTCAGACAGCAACCTCTGCATTTAAACACTCTCTCAGTAAATGTACACCACTTTGGCTGTAGCAACGTTCCATAAAGGTTGAAATGCAATAGAAAGAGACAGGTTGATATTGAGCTCTCGCAGACCTAATGGAATAGAAACACAGACTGTATAATCAGGAAGATGATGGATTGAGTTTATGTAGTGTTTTCATTCATGCTGTGAAATGTTTAACTTGATATTCCAGAGGTGGGTAATGCATATATCAATCTAATGATGGAATCAATTAATTTATAGATGTCAATAATATAGCCTACAGTGGTGACAGTCCTCTCTTTATTTACATACATTACTCTGTCTCTCTCTCTTTCTCTCTCTGTCTTTGTTTCTCTGTCTCTCTCTTTCTCTCTCTGTCTTTGTTTCTCTGTCTCTCTCTTTCTCTCTCTTTCGCTCTCTCTCGCTCTGTCTCTCTCTCCCTGTCTGTCTCTGTCTCTCTCTCTCTCTCTCTCTCTCTCTCTCTCTCTGTGTTTCTCTCTCTCTCTGTTTCTCTCTCTCTCTCTCTCTCTCTCTCTCTCTCTCTTTCTTTCTTTCTCTCTCTCTTTCTCTCTCTGTCTTTGTTTCTCTCTCTCTGTTTCTTTCTCTCTCTGTCTCTCTCTCTGTCTCTCTGTTTCTCTTTCTGTCTCTCTCTCTCTATGTCTCTCTGTCTCTCTCTGTCATGCAAAGAAACATAGAGGGGTTTCATATGAGCTGGGCCTTCCATAGGCCGTCCACACAGCTGGTACACATTTCACTGCTATCTGAAATCCATCACACAACCTTCAAACATACAGTAGGCACTGTACAGTAGTCTACCTAGTTCTGAGTCACAACCAATTCCAACTGGGTGTCTAATTCTGTGCTGTGGTTGGAACTACTGTTTTGTCTATATAGAGGGGTCAAAACTTGGTCTTAGTCACATGCTGAGGTGAATCTGAAAGGCAAGTCAAAGTTCCAGTAGCGATGAGAACATGGTATAGAAGGCTGTGAGGAATAGAATAGACAGCAGGCTGTGAGGAATAGAATAGACAGCAGGCTGAAATAGTACTGTGTTTAACACGTGACAGAATGGGGCCAGTCCTCTACCTTCCAATGTTTATTTATTAATGATGAGAGCATGGATGGAGCGTTGAGCTGGGAAAATAAACTGAATTCCTGAAAGGAGAAGCATGTGTGTGTGTGTGTGTGTGTGTGTGTGGGGGGGGGGGGGGGGGGGGGGTACAGTGTGTCCATCTCACTCTCACTTTTCCTATACCTCTCTTGTAACCACCCTCCACTCTCTGTCCCTCCGCCTCCGTTCATCCCCTCTCTATCCAAATCAAATGTTATTGTTCACATACACATGTTTAGCAGATGTTATTGTGGTTGTAGAGAAATGCTAAACCAAATCCCCCTCTCTCTTTCTCACCTCTCTATCCATATTTGTGTTGGCAGGAGGTGGGATGTGACAGACAGTTGGGCAGCGGTGCCAGGGAAGACAACTGCGGTGTGTGTGCCGGCGACGGTTCTACTTGTCGGCTGGTCCGGGGCCAGGCGCTGCCTCACGTCTCACCGGAAGAACGTAGGTACACAACAAGCTCGGCAATGCCTGAAAAAATCAACTCTTCCCTCTCTAAGCTGACCTTCTACCCTGTATCAATATCTTTACACACAGAGGTTGTGAACACACTCTCTGTTGAAAACACATTATCGTCTCTCTCCCTTGTCCGCCTATGGCCCTAGGTAAACACAATCTCTCTTCATCTCTCTCCCCCAACCAGGTTTACAACTGCTGTGAAAATACACTCTAGTCTCCCTAGCTCTCATCTTCTTCCAGGCCCATGTAAATATCCCTCACCAACAAGGTTCACAAAGCTTGTTCAAATACACTCTTTCTCTCTCTTTTCTCTGGCCATCAATATAGTATCGCCCCCAATGGCCCTCAATCCCTCAAGTCCTGAGCCCTGTCTCAGGTCTGGTCTGGGTTAGTTTTCTGTCTCAGGTCTGGTCTGGGTTTGTGTTCTGTCCCAAGTCTATTTCGGGTTAGTGTTCTAGCATGGGTTAGTGTTCTGTCTCAGGTCTAGCCTGGGTTAGTGTTCTGTCACAGGTCTGGCCTGGGTTAGTGTTCTGTCCCAGGTCTAGCCTGGGTTAGTGTTCTGTCTCAGGTCTAGCCTGGGTTAGTGTTCTGTCTCAGGTCTAGTCTGGGTTACTGTTCTGCCCTATGTCTGGTCTGGGTCAATGTTCTGTCCCAGGTCTGGTCTGGGTTAGTGTTCTGTACCAGGTCTGGTCTGGGTTAGTGTTCTGTCCCAGGTCTGGTCTGGGTTACTGTTCTGCCCTATGTCTGGTCTGGGTTAGTGTTCTGTCCCAGGTCTGGTCTGGGTTAGTGTTCTGTACCAGGTCTGGTCTGGGTTAGTGTTCTGTCCCAGGTCTGGTCTGGGTTAGTGTTCTGTACCAGGTCTGGTCTGGGTTAGTGTTCTGTACCAGGTCTGGTCTGGGTTAGTGTTCTGTCCCAGGTCTGGTCTGGGTTAGTGTTCTGTCCCAGGTCTAGTCTGGGTTAGTGTTCTGTACCAGGTCTGGTCTGGGTTAGTGTTCTGTCCCAGGTTTGGTCTGGGTTAGTGTTCTGTCCCAGGTCTGGTCTGGGTTAGTGTTCTGTCCCAGGTCTAGTCTGGGTTAGTGTTCTGTACCAGGTCTGGTCTGGGTTAGTGTTCTGTCCCAGGTCTGGTCTGGGTTAGTGTTCTGTACCAGGTCTGGTCTGGGTTAGTGTTCTGTCCCAGGTCTAGTCTGGGTTAGTGTTCTGTACCAGGTCTGGTCTGGGTTAGTGTTCTGTCCGAGGTCTGGCCTTGGTTAATGATCTGTCTTGGTGTTAATAAGTGTTATGGTCCACACAGTTTATTTATCAAAGCTGGGATACTACTATGCCATCTGGCTTAGACTGTCCACAGATGGAACTATCCAGTGTAAGCTTCAAAATGGAGGCAGATTTTTTGTGTGTGGGCTTTTCATAAAATGTTATGTGTGGAGATTAAAATCATGACTGCATTTTGTCTGTCACTATTATGTTTTTTCTCACGTGATAACTGCATTCTGGTTTTCTTGGAGGTGGTTAGGGACATTAAATACCATGTAAAATAGCTATGTTTTTACTAGAAAAATGTGTGGTTTGTGAATTAAATTAAATTATTGCATTCCAGTCTGCCAAGCACTGGTTACTGTAAACAGGACTGCGTTCCATGTTTCAAAGAGTTGAGAAATGTTGACTTGAAGGTCGGCCTCTTCCTGGTAAATTGTTGGCTATTGTAGTCAGCTTCATGGAATACACTACAGGAGTATTTTAGGTCTTGGTGAAATCAAACATTGAAAAGGTTTCCATTCATTTTGGAATGAGGCATATAGCTGGATCTACACAATAGATGGCATGGGACATCTCAACATTCAACTACTTTTGAGGTGTAAAAAACATCTGACAAACTAACATTTTGTTAAGATGCTCTTGGCTATTTCCCGTACAGCTTAGCATTTCACACGTCTTTAAAGGTTAATTAAGTAGATAATTCAATTTATTGGCCTTCCAGCTAAGGTATTGTATCACATTCCTCAAATGAACATGGTTTGGCATGCGCTGGACAGTGGAAATGAACATGGTTTGACATGCGCTGGACAGTGGAAATGAACATGGTTTGACATGCGCTGGACAGTGGAAATGAACATGGTTTGGCATGCGCTGGACAGTGGAAATGAACATGGTTTGACATGCGCTGGACAGTGGAAATGAACATGGTTTGGCATGCGCTGGACAGTGGAAATGAACATGGTTTGACATGCGCTGGACAGTGGAAATTAACATGGTTTGACATGCGCTGGAGAGTGGAAATGAACATGGTTTGACATGCGCTGGACAGTGGAAATGAACATGGTTTGACATGCGCTGGACAGTGGAAATTAACATGGTTTGACATGCGCTGGAGAGTGGAAATTAACATGGTTTGGCATGCGCTGGACAGTGGAAATTAACATGGTTTGACATGCGCTGGACAGTGGAAATGAACATGGTTTGACATGCGCTGGACAGTGGAAATGAACATGGTTTGACATGCGCTGGACAGTGGAAATGAACATGGTTTGACATGCGCTGGACAGTGGAAATTAACATGGTTTGACATGCGCTGGACAGTGGAAATTAACATGGTTTGGCATGCGCTAGACAGTGGAAATGAACATGGTTTGACATGCGCTGGACAGTGGAAATTAACATGGTTTGACATGCGCTGGACAGTGGAAATGAACATGGTTTGGCATGCGCTGGACAGTGGAAATGAACATGGTTTGACATGCGCTGGACAGTGGAAATGAACATGGTTTGACATGCGCTGGACAGTGGAAATGAACATGGTTTGACATGCGCTGGACAGTGGAAATGAACATGGTTTGACATGCGCTGGACAGTGGAAATGAACATGGTTTGACATGCGCTGGACAGTGGAAATGAACATGGTTTGACATGCGCTGGACAGTGGAAATGAACATGGTTTGACATGCGCTGGACAGTGGAAATTAACATGGTTTGGCATGCGCTGGACAGTGGAAATGAACATGGTTCGCTCCCTCAAAAAGCCTTGCTATTAGAAATAACAAGTGACCACCATGTAAATATTTAGATCAGTCTTTTCATTGTTGGTGGGTGTTTACAGTATCTGTCACATACCTATAGCACTGGCCAATGGGCATTTGGTCAAGCAGTAGTGTCTGGTCTATGGCACTGCATCCCAGTGCTATAGGCGTCACTACAGACCCTGGTGTGATCCCGGGCTGTATCACAACCAGCCATGATTGGTAGTCCCATAGGCCGGTGCACAATTGGCCCAGCATCGTCCGGGTTAGGGTTTGGCCAGGGTAGGCCATCATTGTAAAATAAGAATTTGTTCTTATCTGACTTGCCTAGTTAAATAAAGGTAAAATATTGTAAAACACTCACTTTGGGAGCAAATTGGAAAACTCCAGAAAGTACTGTAGTATTGTGATTGTATGAGCTGAAAGTAGTTGAACTAACAGTGACATTGGGTATGTACTGTACATTTAGTTGAACTAACAGTGACATTGGGTATGTACTGTACATTTAGTTGAACTAACAGTGACATTGGGTATGTACTGTACATTTAGTTGAACTAACAGTGACATTGGGTATGTACTGTACATTTAGTTGAACTAACAGTGACATTGGGTATGTACTGTACATTTAGTTGAACTAACAGTGACATTGGGTATGTACTGTACATTTAGTTGAACTAACAGTGACATTGGGTATGTACTGTACATTTAGTTGAACAAACAGTGACATTGGGTTGGTTTCTCAAATGACTGCCTCACCTGGTTCACCAACTACTTCTCAGACAGAGTTCAGTGTGTCAAATCGGAGGGCCTGTTGTCCGGACCTCTGGCAGTCTCTATGGGGGTGCCACAGGGTTCAATTCTTGGGCTGACTCTCTTCTGTGTATACATAAATGATGTCGCTCTTGCTGCTGGTGATTCTCTGATCCACCTCTACGCAGACGACACCATTCTGTATACTTCCGGCCCTTCTTTGGACACTGTGTTAACAAACCTCCAGACGAGCTTCAATGCCATAAATACAAGTAAAACCAAATGCATGCTCTTCAACCGATCAATGTCTGCACCTGCCCGCCCGTCCAGCATCACTACTCTGGACGACTCTGACTTATAATATGTGGACAACTACAAATATCTGGGTGTCTGGTTAGACTGTAAACTCTCCTTCCAGACTCACATTAAGCATCTCCAATCCAAAATTACATCTAGAATCAGCTTCCTATTTCACAACAAAGCATCCTTCACTCATGCTACCAAACATACCCTCGTAAAACTGACTATCCTACCAATCCTCGACTTCGGCAATGTCCTTTACAAAATAGCCTCCAACACTCTACTCAGCAAATTGGATGCAGTCTATCACAGTGCCATCCGTTTTGTCACCAAAGCCCCATATACTACCCACCACTGCGACCTGTATGCTCTCGTTGGCTGGCCCTCGCTTCATATTCATCGCCAAACCCACTGGCTCCAGGTCATCTGTAAGTCTTTACTAGGTAATGCCCCGCCTTACCTCAGCTCACTTGTCAACATAGCAGCACCCACCCATAGCACGCGCTCCAGCAGATATATCTCACTGGTCACCCCCAAAGCCAATTCCTCCTTTGGCCACCTTTACTTCCAGTTCTCTGCTGCCAATGACTGGATCGAACTGCAAAAATCACTGAAGCTGGAGACTCGTATCTCCCTCACTAACTTTAAGCACCAGCTGTCAGAGCAGCTCACAGATCACTACATACAGTGCCTTGCGAAAGTATTCGGCCCCCTTGAACTTTGCGACCTTTTGCCACATTTCAGGCTTCAAACATAAAGATATAAAACTGTATTTTTTTGTGAAGAATAAACAACAAGTGGGACACAATCATGAAGTGGAACGACATTTATTGGATATTTCAAACTTTTTTAACAAATCAAAAACTGAAAAATTGGCCTTGCAAAATTATTCAGCCCCTTTACTTTCAGTGCAGCAAACTCTCTCCAGAAGTTCAGTGAGGATCTCTGAATGATCCAATGTTGACCTAAATGACTAATGATGATAAATACAATCCACCTGTGTGTAATCAAGTCTCCGTATAAATGCACCTGCACTGTGATAGTCTCAGAGGTCCGTTAAAAGCACAGAGAGCATCATGAAGAACAAGAAACACACCAGGCAGGTCCGAGATACTGTTGTGAAGAAGTTTAAAGCCGGCTTTGGATACAAAAAGATTTCCCAAGCTTTAAACATCCCAAGGAGCACTGTGCAAGCGATAATATTGAAATGGAAGGAGTATCAGACCACTGCAAATCTGTCCATGGGACAACAATCAGTCATATATATTACGACAATCAGTCGTATATTGCACAAATCTGGCCTTTATGGAAGAGTGGCAAGAAGAAAGCCATTTCTTAAAGATATCCATAAAAAGTGTTGTTTAAAGTTTGCCACAAGCCACCTGGGAGACACACCAAACATGTGGAAGAAGGTGCTCTGGTCAGATGAAACCAAAATTGAACTTTTTGGCAACAATGCAAAACGTTATGTTTGGCGTAAAAGCAACACAGCTCATCACCCTGAACACACCATCTCCACTGTCAAACATGGTGGTGGCAGCATCATGGTTTGGGCCTGCTTTTCTTCAGCAGGGACAGGGAAGATGGTTAAATACAGGACCATTCTGGAAGAAAACCTGATGGAGTCTTCAAAAGACCTGAGACTGGGACAGAGATTTGTCTTCCAACAAGACAATGATCCAAAACATAAAGCAAGATCTACAATGGAATGGTTCAAAAATAAACATATCCAGGTGTTAGAATGGCCAAGTCAAAGTCCAGACCTGAATCCAATCGAGAATCTGTGGAAAGAACTGGAAACTGCTGTTCACAAATGCTCTCCATCCAACCTCACTGAGCTCGAGCTGTTTTGCAAGGAGGAATGGGAAAAAATTTCAGTCTCTCGATGTGCAAAACTGATAGAGACATACCCCAAGCGACTTACAGCTGTAATCGCAGCAAAAGGTGGCGCTACAAAGTATTAACTTAAGGGGGCTAAATAATTTTGCACGCCCAATTTTTCAGTTTTTGATTTGTTAAAAAAGTTTGAAATATCCAATAAATGTTGTTCCACTTCATGATTGTGTCCCACTTGTTGTTGATTCTTCACAAAAAAATACAGTTTTATATCTTTATGTTTGAAGCCTGAAATGTGGCAAAAGGTCGCAAAGTTCAAGGGGGCCGAATACTTTCGCAAGGCACTGTATGTACATAGCCCATCTGTAAATAGCCCATCTGTAAATAGCCCATCTGTAAATAGCCCATCTTTAAATAGCCCATCCAACTACCTTATCCCCATACTGTTATTTATTTATTTTGCTCCTTTGCACCCCAGTATCTCTACTTGCACATTCATTTTCTGCACATCTATCACTCCAGTGTTTAATTGCTATATTGTAATTACTTCGCCACCATGGCCTATT
Organism: Oncorhynchus mykiss; assembly: GCF_057628025.1. NCBI lineage: Eukaryota > Metazoa > Chordata > Actinopteri > Salmoniformes > Salmonidae > Oncorhynchus > Oncorhynchus mykiss. The sequence continues at coordinate 82,878,242 of NC_143027.1, forward strand.
TATTGCCTTACCTCCCTTATCCTACCTCATTTGCACTCACTGTATATAGAATTTTACTATTGCATTACTGACTGTATGTTTGTTTATTCCATGTGTAACTCTGTGTTGTTGTTTTTGTCGCACTGCTTTGCTTTATCTTAGCCAGGTCGCAGTTGTAAATGAGAACTTGTTCTCAACTAGCTTACCTGGTTAAATAAAGGTGAAATAAAAATACAAAAATAAGTTGGGTGTGTACTGTACATTTAGTTGAATTAGCAGCGATAGTGCAGCCGAAACGCGTCAGTTTTTAAACTGTGTTCCCATTGAACATGCCATAGAAATAAAGGCATTTTAATGAATTATATGAAGAGTGCCCTGATCCTCCTTTCTTTTTGGTTCTAACAGTGACATTGGGTTTGTACTGTACAGTACAGCTGTCGATGCCTGGGATTATTCAGCATATTTAGGAGGGAAAACACTGCATTCTATTGAACTTCGGCATAGTATTTACAGTTTACCTCTAAATAAAATGTCTATCAATTTTAGATACCCAAGACATGGTATCAGGGTTAGTAGTTTTCTGTCTATTTTAATATGGATGTCCAAGACATGGTATCAGGGTTAGTAGTTTTCTATCTATTTTAATATGGATGTCCAAGACATGGTATCAGGGTTAGTAGTTTTCTATCTATTTTAATATGGATGTCCAAGACATGGTATCAGGGTTAGATGTTTTCCTGACAATGTGACCTGACCAAAAATAGTAGATCATTACTAGGTCCTTGCTGACCCCATTAGACCATTACTAGGTCCTGGCTGACCCCATTAGACCATTACTAGGTCCTGGCTGACCCCATTAGACCATTACTAGGTCCTGGCTGACCCCATTAGACCATTACTAGGTCCTGGCTGATCCCATTAGACCATTACTAGGTCCTGGCTGACCCCATTAGATCATTACTAGGCCCCGTCTGACCCCATTAGACCATTACTAGGTCCTGGCTGACCCCATTAGACCATTACTAGGTCCTGGCTGACCCCATTAGACCATTACTAGGTCCTGGCTGACCCCATTAGACCATTACTAGGTCCTGGCTGATCCCATTAGACCATCACTAGGTCCTGGCTGACCCCATTAGACCATTACTAGGCCCCGGCTGACCCCATTAGACCATTACTAGGTCCTGGCTGACCCCATTAGACCATTACTAGGTCCTGGCTGACCCCATTAGATCATTACTAGGCCCCTGCTGACCCCATTAGACCATTATTAGGCCCTGGCTGACCCCATTAGACCATTACTAGGTCCTGGCTGACCCCATTGACCATTACTAGGCCCCGGCTGACCCCATTAGACCATTACTAGGTCCTGCCTGACCCCATTAGACCATTACTAGGTCCTGGCTGACCCCATTAGACCATTACTAGGTCCTGGCTGAACCCATTAGACCATTACTAGGCCCCTGCTGACCCCATTAGACCATTACTAGGCCCCGGCTGACCCCATTAGACCATTACTAGGCCCCGGCTGACCCCATTAGTCCATTACTAGGCCCCTGCTGACCCCATTAGACCATTACTAGGTCCTGGCTGACCCCATTAGACCATTACTAGGTCCTGGCTGACCCCATTAGACCATTACTAGGTCCTGGCTGATCCCATTAGACCATTACTAGGTCCTGGCTGACCCCATTAGATCATTACTAGGCCCCGGCTGACCCCATTAGACCATTACTAGGTCCTGGCTGACCCCATTAGACCATTACTAGGTCCTGGCTGATCCCATTAGACCATTACTAGGCCCTGGCTGAACCCATTAGACCATTACTAGGCCCTGGCTGAACCCATTAGACCATTACTAGGTCCTGGCTGACCCCATTAGACCATTACTAGGTCCTTGCTGACCCCATTAGACCATTACTAGGTCCTGGCTGACCCCATTAGATCATTACTAGGCCCCGGCTGACCCCATTAGACCATTACTAGGTCCTGGCTGACCCCATTAGACCATTACTAGGCCCCGGCTGACCCCATTAGACCATTACTAGGTCCTGGCTGACCCCATTAGACCATTACTAGGTCCTGGCTGACCCCATTAGATCATTACTAGGCCCCTGCTGACCCCATTAGACCATTATTAGGCCCTGGCTGACCCCATTAGACCATTACTAGGTCCTGGCTGACCCCATTGACCATTACTAGGTCCTGCCTGACCCCATTAGACCATTACTAGGTCCTGGCTGACCCCATTAGACCATTACTAGGCCCCGGCTGACCCCATTAGACCATTACTAGGCCCCGGCTGACCCCATTAGACCATTACTAGGCCCCTGCTGACCCCATTAGACCATTACTAGGTCCTGGCTGACCCCATTAGACCATTACTAGGTCCTGGCTGACCCCATTAGACCATTACTAGGTCCTGGCTGATCCCATTAGACCATTACTAGGTCCTGGCTGACCCCATTAGATCATTACTAGGCCCCGGCTGACCCCATTAGACCATTACTAGGTCCTGGCTGACCCCATTAGACCATTACTAGGTCCTGGCTGATCCCATTAGACCATTACTAGGCCCTGGCTGAACCCATTAGACCATTACTAGGTCCTGGCTGACCCCATTAGACCATTACTAGGTCCTGGCTGACCCCATTAGACCATTACTAGGTCCTGGCTGACCCCATTAGACCATTACTAGGCCCCTGCTGACCCCATTAGACCATTACTAGGTCCTGGCTGACCCCATTAGACCATTACTAGGTCCTGGCTGACCCCATTAGACCATTACTAGGTCCTGGCTGATCCCATTAGACCATTACTAGGCCCCGGCTGACCCCATTAGACCATTACTAGGTCCTGGCTGATCCCATTAGACCATTACTAGGCCCCGGCTGACCCCATTAGACCATTACTAGGTCCTAACCTGTTTGATCGTGTCAAACCCCAGCCATAACTGTCCATATATAATATTATTATTACCATGAGCCACAGTATCAGTATGTCTGTCTAGAAACCTTCTGTCCTCTACTACTACTAGCTACTACCAGCACAAGGCTGTCTTTGTAGCTGCCCACTAATATGGACGAAGCTGAGCCTTATGCAGTGGAAAGAGACATTTATATTGTTGTTGGACAGCGCCAGTCGTCAGCATTCGCTCTGCCTGGGTCTGCCAGTCGCACTTAAGTCACTTCTTCTCTTCCAAGAATTCCCCCTCGCTCGGAACAAAGAGCTCAAACAGTTGGAGTCCGAGTTCCCGACAAAGAAGTACTGGGACTTTTGTTTCGACGGGCAGAGTTAGACGTTTTCACAGCATCGTGCTTGTTCCTTTTAAGAGGCTGTTTGACCAAATCTCAGGGTAACTCAATCCAAGCGCGTTATGTTCTCTCTAATAAAGAGCGTCTCGCCAATAATTCACGGTGGGTCACAGTGACATGTAGGCTACCTCCAGGTCCCATTGAGAAGCTGGCAGAGGAGAGCAGAGCACTCTGACAGTCATCAGATTGTTGGGGAGGCTCTACTGTTTCTCCCTTTCTTCCCCTTTATACTCTCTCTCTCTCGTTATACTCTCTCTTTATACTCTCTCTCTCTTTATACTCTCTCTCTCTTTATACTCTCTTTATACTCTCTCTCTCTTTATACTCTCTCTCTCTTTATACTCTCTCTCTCTCTTTATACTCTCTCTCTTTATACTCTCTCTCTCTCTTTATACTCTCTCTCTCTTTATACTCTCTCTCTCTCTTTATACTCTCTCTCTCTTTATACTCTCTACTCTTTATACTCTCTCTCTTTATACTCTCTCTTTTTATACTCTCTCTCTCTTTATTCTCTCTCTCTTTATACTCTACTCTACTCTTTATACTCTCTCTCTCTTTATACTCTCTCTTTTTATACTCTCTCTCTCTCTCTTTATACGCTCTTTTTATACTCTCTCTCTCTTCCTCTCTTTATACTCTCTACTCTTTATACTCTCTCTCTCTTTATACTCTCTCTCTTTATACTCTCTCCCTTTCTTTCTCTCTCCCTTTCTTTCTCTCTCTTTATACTCTCTATCTTTATATTCTCTCTCTCTTTATATTCTCTCTCTCTTTATACTCTCTCTCTCTTTATATTCTCTCTCTCTTTACACTCTACTCTTTATACTCTCTCTCTCTTTATACTCTCTCTCTTTATACTCTCTCTCTCTTTATATTCTCTCTCTCTTTACACTACTCTTTATACTCTCTCTCTCTTTATACTCCCTCCATCTTTATACTCTCTCTCTCTTTATACTCTCTCTTAATCCTTTCTCTCTTTATACTCTCTCTCTCTTTATACTCTCTCTCTTTATACTCTCTCTCTCTTTATATTCTCTCTCTCTACACTCTACTCTTTATACTCTCTCTCTCTTTATACTCTCTCTTAATCCTTTCTCTCTTTATACTCTCTCTCTTTATACTCTCTCTCTCTTTATACTCTCTCTCTCTTTATATTCTCTCTCTCTACACTCTACTCTTTATACTCTCTCTCTCTTTACTCTCTCTCTTTATACTCTCTCTCTCTTAATCCTTTCTCTCTTTATACTCTCTCTCTCTTTATACTCTCTCTCTTAATCATTTCTCTCTTTATACTCTCTCTCTCTTAATCCTTTCTCTCTTTATACTCTCTCTCTCTTTATACTCTCTCTCTTAATCATTTCTCTCTTTATACTCTCTCTCTCTTAATCATTTCTCTCTTTATACTCTCTTTCTCTTTATACTCTCTCTCTCTTAATCCTTTCTCTCTTTATACTCTCTCTCTCTTAATCCTTTCTCTCTTTATACTATCTCTCTTTATACTCTCTCTCTCTCTTTATACTCTCTCTCTCTTAATCATTTCTCTCTTTATACTCTCTCTCTCTTTATACTCTCTCTCTTAATCCTTTCTCTCTTTATACTCTCTCTCTCTTTATACTCTCTCTCTCTTAATAATTTCTCTCATTATACTCTCTCTCTTAATCCTTTCTCTCTCTTAATCCTTTCTCTCTTTATACTCTCTCTCCCTTTATACTCTCTCTCTCTTTATACTCTCTCTCTTAATCCTTTCTCTCTTTATACTCTCTTTCTCTTTATACTCTCTCTCTCTTAATCCTTTCTCTCTTTATACTCTCTCTCTCTTTATACTCTCTCTCTCTTAATCCTTTCTCTCTTTATACTCTCTCTTAATCCTTTCTCTCTTTATACTCTCTCTCTCTCTTTATACTCTCTCTCTCTTAATCATTTCTCTCTTTATACTCTCTCTCTCTTTATACTCTCTCTCTCTTAATCCTTTCTCTCTTTATACTCTCTCTCTTTATACTCTCTCTCTTTATACTCTCTCTCTTTATACTCTCTCTCTCTCTTTATACTCCCTCTCTCTCTTTATACTCTCTTTCTTTATACTCTCTCTCTTTATACTCTCTCTCTCTTTATACTCTACTCTTTATACTCTCTCTCTCTTTATACTCTCTCTCTCTTTATACTCTCTTTATACTCTACTCTTTATACTCTCTCTCTCTTTATACTCTCTCTCTTTATACTCTCTCTCTCTTTATACTCTCTCTCTTTATACTCTCTCTCTCTTTATACTCTCTACTCTTTATACTCTCTCTCTCTCTTTATACTCTACTCTTTATTCTCTCTCTCTCTTTATACTCTCTCTCTCTTTATACTCTCTCTCTTTATACTCTCTCTCTCTTTATACTCTCTACTCTTTATACTCTCTCTCTCTTTATACTCTCTCTCTTTATACTCTACTCTTTATACTCTCTCTCTCTTTATACTCTCTCCATCTTTATACTCTCTCTCTCTTTATACTCTACTCTTTATACTCTCTCTCTCTTTATACTCTCTCTCTTTATACTCTACTCTTTATACTCGCTCTCTCTTTATACTCTCTACTCTTTATACTCTCTCTCTCTCTTTATACTCTACTCTTTATTCTCTCTCTCTCTTTATACTCTCTCTCTCTTTATACTCTCTCTCTTTATACACTCTCTCTCTTTATACTCTCTACTCTTTATACTCTCTCTCTCTTTATACTCTCTCTTTTTATACTCTACTCTTTATACTCTCTCTCTCTTTATACTCTCTCCATCTTTATACTCTCTCTCTCTTTATACTCTCTCCATCTTTATACTCTCTCTCTTTATACTCTCTTTCTTTATACTCTACTCTTTATACTCTCTCTCTCTTTATACTCTCTCTCTCTCTTTATACTCTCTCTCTCTCTTTATACTCTCTCTCTCTCTTTATACTCTACTCTTTATACTCTCTCTCTCTTTATACTCTCTCTCTCTTTACACTCTACTCTTTATACTCTCTCTCTCTTTATACTCTCTCTCTCTTTATACTCTCTCTCTTTATACTCTCTCTCTCTTTATACTCTCTACTCTTTATACTCTCTCTCTCTCTTTATACTCTACTCTTTATTCTCTCTCTCTCTTTATACTCTCTCTCTCTTTATACTCTCTCTCTTTATACTCTCTCTCTCTTTATACTCTCTACTCTTTATACTCTCTCTCTCTTTATACTCTCTCTCTTTATACTCTACTCTTTATACTCTCTCTCTCTTTATACTCTACTCTTTATACTCTCTCTCTCTTTATACTCTCTCTCTTTATACTCTACTCTTTATACTCTCTCTCTCTTTATACTCTCTCTCTCTTTATACTCTCTCTCTTTATACTCTCTCTCTCTTTATACTCTCTACTCTTTATACTCTCTCTCTCTTTATACTCTCTCTCTTTATACTCTACTCTTTATACTCTCTCTCTCTTTATACTCTCTCCATCTTTATACTCTCTCTCTCTTTATACTCTCTCTCTTTATACTCTCTCTCTCTTTATACTCTCTACTCTTTATACTCTCTCTCTCTTTATACTCTCTCTCTTTATACTCTACTCTTTATACTCTCTCTCTCTTTATACTCTCTCCATCTTTATACTCTCTCTCTCTTTATACTCTCTCCATCTTTATACTCTCTCTCTCTTTATACTCTACTCTTTATACTCTCTCTCTCTTTATACTCTCTTTCTTTATACTCTACTCTTTATACTCTCTCTCTCTTTATACTCTCTTTCTTTATACTCTACTCTTTATACTCTCTCTCTCTTTATACTCTCTCTCTCTCTTTATACTCTCTCTCTCTCTTTATACTCTCTCTCTCTCTTTATACTCTCTCTCTCTCTTTATACTCTACTCTTTATTCTCTCTCTCTCTTTATACTCTCTCTCTCTTTATACTCTCTACTCTTTATACTCTCTCTCTCTTTATACTCTCTCTCTTTATACTCTACTCTTTATACTCTCTCTCTCTTTATACTCTCTCCATCTTTATACTCTCTCTCTCTTTATACTCTCTTTCTTTATACTCTACTCTTTATACTCTCTCTCTCTTTATACTCTCTCTCTCTTTATACTCTCTTTCTTTATACTATCTCTCTCTTTATATTCTCTCTTTCTTTATACTCTCTCTCTCTTTATACTCTCTCTTTCTTTATACTCTACTCCTTATACTCCCTCCGTCTTTATACTCTCTCTCTCTTTATACTCTCTCTCTCTCTTTATACTCTCTCTCTTTATACTCTCTCTCTCTTTATACTCTCTCTCTCTTTATACTCCCTCCATCTTTATACTCTCTCTCTTTATACTCTCTCTCTCTTTATACTCTCTCTCTCTCTTTATACTCTCTCTCTTTATACTCTCTCTCTCTTTATACTCTCTCTCTTTATACTCTCTCTCTCTTTATACTCTCTCTCTCTTTATACTCTCTCTCTCTTTATACTCTCTCTCTCTTTATACTCTCTCTCTTTATACTCTCTCTCTCTTTATACTCTCTCTCTCTCTTTATACTCTCTCTCTTTATACTCTCTCTCTCTTTATACTCTCTCTCTCTTTATACTCTCTCTTTCTCTTTATACTCTCTCTCTTTATACTCTCTCTCTCTTTATACTCTCTCTCTCTTTATACTCTCTCTCTTTATACTCTCTCTCTCTCTTTATACTCTCTCTCTCTCTTTATACTCTCTCTCTTTATACTCTCTCTCTTTATACTCTCTCTCTCTTTATACTCTCTCTCTCTCTTTATACTCTCTCTCTTTATACTCTCTCTCTCTCTTTATACTCTCTCTCTTTATACTCTCTCTCTCTTTATACTCTCTCTCTCTTTATACTCTCTCTTTCTCTTTATACTCTCTCTCTTTATACTCTCTCTCTCTTTATACTCTCTCTCTCTTTATACTCCCTCCATCTTTATACTCTCTCTCTCTTTATACTCTCTCTCTCTTTATACTCTCTTTCTTTATACTCTCTCTCTTTATAGTCTCTCTCTCTCTTTATACTCTCTTTCTTTATACTCTCTCTCTCTCTTTATACTCTCTCTCTCTCTTTATACTCTCTCTCTTTATACTCTCTCTCTCTTTATACTCTCTCTCTCTTTATACTCTCTCTTTCTCTTTATACTCTCTCTCTTTATACTCTCTCTCTCTTTATACTCTCTCTCTCTTTATACTCCCTCCATCTTTATACTCTCTCTCTCTTTATACTCTCTCTCTCTTTATACTCTCTTTCTTTATACTCTCTCTCTTTATAGTCTCTCTCTCTCTTTATACTCTCTTTCTTTATACTCTCTCTCTCTCTTTATACTCTCTCTCTCTCTTTATACTCTCTCTCTTTATACTCTCTCTCTCTTTATACTCTCTCTCTCTTTATACTCCCTCCATCTTTATACTCTCTCTCTCTTTATACTCTCTCTCTCTTTATACTCTCTTTCTTTATACTCTCTCTCTTTATAGTCTCTCTCTCTCTTTATACTCTCTTTCTTTATACTCTCTCTCTCTCTTTATACTCTCTCTCTCTTTATATTCTCTCTCTTTATACTCTCGCTCTCTACCCCCTCCATGTCTCTCCCCATCAGCTTCCTCTTCCTCTTTAGTAGTTTGGGCGCTACAGGCCCTTATTTTGCTGGATGATGATCCATGGCACCCGGGGCTAAGGACTCTTGGCCTGTTTGTGTAGGTGTGTGTGAAGGTGTATATGTGTGTGGGAACGCGTGCGTATGTACGTGTGAACTTGCTTGCAAGAGTGTGTGTGTGTGTGTGTGTGTGTCTGGGCTCTGGACTCGGGATAGAGTCATTCTCTCTCCTCTTTATTAATCTACTGTTAAAGCCCTTAATGAGGAACTGGCAGTGCTGCTTCATTCCTCACAGCTCACTCTGCACACTCACTGCTTCAGCATTCCCAACCAAAGGAAAATGTTGAAATATTCAGAGAGCGTTTCCACTCTGATTCGGACATTGATTTTGTTTCCTTTGAGATTTTGGTGTATCTCTACTGAGCACTGGAGAACTAAACCTCAGAGCAACACTATGAGTCTGAGTGGAATGTAATATTCCCCAGTGAGACACACACACACACACACACACACACACACACACACACACACACACACACACATGACATGGCACGTTAGTTTATTGTGATCCTTCATTTCTGATTGTGAATAGTGTGTATCAGTCGTTGTGTCTGGAAAATGCTTTAAGCCAAAGCACCAGTGTCAGAAGAACTCCAATGTATCGGCGAGTCGATGAAAGATCAGTCTAAACCAAGCTCATAACAGAGTACATCCATGTTTCACTGTTCACTCATTTGTCATTTCAGACAATTGTACAAACTCAGAAAAAGTGGAATGGACTTTTCATTACCATAATAAAATCGGAGATTTACCGATTCTCTTTCCATATATAATTACTTTGGTGAGAGTCCAGCGGTGCTTAATTGTTAAAAGGAGTGTCCCAGTACTATGTCCCAAATGGCACCCTATTCCCTATGTAGTGCACTACTTTAGACCAGGGCCCATAGAGCTTTGATAAATAGCAGTGCACTATGTAGGGAATAGGGTACCATTTGGGATGTAGTTCTAGTGCTGCCAGAGGGAAAAATAGATTTCTCAAACAGCGGAAAATAGCATTAGCACTCCACTTGTCTATAAACCTCTCGCCTCATTAGAACAGAAGACTCGCCCCTCTCAGCCACAGAAAAACTATGAACAAGGCAAGTGTCTGAAAAGGCAGCACTTTAGCAGGGGAACACATTTGGCACGAGTTCAACTGAAATGAAAGAGGTCTATCGTACGCTTATCAGGCTGGATATTGAGGTGTGTGTGTGTGTGTGTGTGTGTGTGTGTGTGTGTGTGTGTGTGTGTGTGTGTGTGTGTGTGTGTGTGTGTGTGTGTGTGTGTGTGTGTGTGTGTGTATTTTTAGCTGTACATGACATTAAACGCTGTGACATTTTAGGAGACATGTGGATGTGCTCACTACTACTTCAATGCAGCACACTAAATCATTCGTATAGTATTCAGACCCATTCCGTTTTCCACATTTTGTTATGTTACAGCCTAAAATGGATTAAATAAAAATTTACGCACATCAATCTACGCACATTACCCCATAACAACAAAGTGAAAACAGACAACTTTTAGACAAAAGAGGATGACGAGGAGGCGCAGTGATGAATCTGACAATGAGGTCTGACAGTCTACCTCTCTCTCTCTCTCTCTCCTTTTCTCTCTCTCTCTTTCTCTCGCTCTCTCTGTCACTCTCTCTCTTCTTTCTCTCTCTTTCTCTTGCTCTCTCTCTCTCTCTTTCTCTCTCTCTCTCTCTCTCTCTCTCTCTCTCTCTCTCTTTCTCTCGCTCTTTCTCTCTCGCTCTCTCTTTCTCTTTCTCTCTCTCTCTTTCTCCCTCTCTGCCCTGTGCCCCAGTCATGTGACTTCCAGATGGTGAAGATGACCCAGAGTGATGTAACTCTCCCCCTTCATCACCATCCTCCCTCCCCCTCCCCATCACCCTCAGGCACTGCACCCATTCCCCCTCCCCCCTCCCCCCTTCATCACCATCCTCCCTCCCCCTCCCCATCACCCTCAGGCACTGCACCCAATTCCCCTCTCCCCCTTCATCACCATCCTCCCTCCCCCTCCTCATCACCCTCAGGCACTGCACCCATTCCCCCTCTTCCCCATCACCATTCTCCCTCCCCCTCCCCATCACCCTCAGGCACTGCACCCAATTCCCCTCTCCCCCTTCCTCACCATCCTCCCTCCCCCTCCCCCTCCCCATCACCCTCAGGCACTGCACCCAATTCCCCTCTCCCCCCTCCCCCTAAAAAACAGAGATCACTTATTTACATACGTTTTCAGACCCTTTGCTATCAGCTCAGGTGCATCCTGTTTCCATTGATCATCCTTGAAATGTTTCTACAACTTAATTGGAGTCCACCTGTGGTCAATTCAATTGATTGGACATGATTTGGAAAGGCACACACCTGTCTATATAAGGTCCCACAGTGGACAGTGCATGTCAGAGCAAAAAACAAGATTGAACTCTTTGGCCTGAATGCCAAGTGTCACATCTGGATTAAACCTGATACCATCCCCATAGTTTTTCAGCAGCAGAAACTGGGAGACTAGTCAGGCTTGAGGGCAAGATGAACAGAGCAAAGTACAGACAGATCCTTGATGCAAACCTGCTCCAGAACGCTCAGGACCTCAGACTGGGATGAAGGTTCACCTTCCAACAGGACAACGACCTTAAGAACAAGACCAAGACAACGCAGGAGTGGCTTCGGGACAAGTCTCTGAATGTCCTTGAGTGGCCCAGCCAGAGCCCGGACTTGAACTCAATCAAAAATCTCTGGAGGGACATCCAACCTGACAGAGCTTGAGAGGATCTACAGAGAAGAATGGGAGAAACTCCCCAAATACAGGTGTGCCAAGCTTGTAGCATCATACGCAAGAAGACTGGCAGTTGTATTTGCTACCAAAGGGGCTTCAACAAAGTACTGAGTAAAGGGTCTGAATAATTATGTAAATGTGATATTTGTGATATATTTGTTATAAATTAGCAAAAATGTCTAAAAACCTGTTTTTGCTTTGTCATTATGATGTATTGTGTGTAGATTGATGAGGTGGGGGGGTTGAGTACAGGGAGAAAGAGTGGGGAGAACCGGGGAGGAAGGGGGGGTTGAGTACAGGGAGAAAGAGTGGGGAGAACCGGGGAGGACGGGGGGTTGAGTACCGGGAGAAAGAGTGGGGAGACCCGGGGAGGACGGGGGGGTTGAATACAGGGAGAAAGAGTGGGGAGAACCGGGGAGGACGGGAGGGTTGAGTACAGGGAGAAAGAGTGGGGAGAACCGGGGAGGACGGGGGGGTTGAGTACAGGGAGAAAGAGTGGGGAGACCCGGGGAGGACAGGGGGGTTGAGTACAGGGAGAAAGAGTGGGGAGAACCGGGGAGGACGGGGGGTTGAGTACAGGGAGAAAGAGTGGGGAGAACCGGGGAGAAAAGGTTCACACACACATTCTGTGCTACTTGTACTTTACCTGTGAGAGGTTTACAGTATAGAGACACTGGATGGGGCTTGGAGGGGGGGTTGTTAATGTGACTGTCACAAGGTGTTTCTACAGTAGACATCAGATGTTATCCCTGGTTGGAGGGGGGGGGGGTGTTAACGTGACTGTCACAAGGTGTTTCTACAGTAGATATCAGATGTTATCACCTGGTTGGAGGGGGGTGTTAACGTGACTGTCACAAGGTGTTTCTACAGTAGACATCAGATGTTATCACCTGGTTGGAGGGGGGGGGGGGGGGTGTTAACGTGACTGTCACAAGGTGTTTCTACAGTAGACATCAGATGTTATCACCTGGTTGGAGGGGGGGGGGGGGTGTTAACGTGACTGTCACAAGGTGTTTCTACAGTAGACATCAGATGTTATCACCTGGTTGGAGGAGGGGGGGGGGTGTTAACGTGACTGTCACAAGGTGTTTCTACAGTAGACATCAGATGTTATCACCTGGTTGGAGGGGGGTGTTAACGTGACTGTCACAAGGTGTTTCTACAGTAGACATCAGATGTTATCACCTGGTTGGAGGGGGGTGTTGTTAACGTGACTGTCACAAGGTGTTTCTACAGTAGATATCAGATGTTATCACCTGGTTGGAGGGGGAGGGGGGTGTTAACGTGACTGTCACACGGTGTTTCTACAGTAGACATCAGATGTTATCACCTGGTTGGAGGGGGGGTGTTAACGTGACTGTTACAAGGTGTTTCTACAGTAGATATCAGATGTTATCACCTGGTTGGAGGGGGGTGTTAACGTGACTGTTACAAGGTGTTTCTACAGTAGATATCAGATGTTATCACCTGGTTGGAGGGGGGTGTTAACGTGACTGTTACAAGGTGTTTCTACAGTAGATATCAGATGTTATCACCTGGTTGGAGGGGGGTGTTAACGTGACTGTTACAAGGTGTTTCTACAGTAGATATCAGATGTTATCACCTGGTTGGAGGGGGGTGTTGTTAACGTGACTGTTACAAGGTGTTTCTACAGTAGATATCAGATGTTATCCCCTGGTTGGAGTTGGGTGTTAACGTGACTGTCACAAGGTGTTTCTACAGTAGATATCAGATGTTATCACCTGGTTGGAGGGGGGTGTTAACGTGACTGTCACAAGGTGTTTCTACAGTAGATATCAGATGTTATCACCTGGTTGGAGGAGGGGGGGTTGTTAACGTGACTGTTACAAGGTGTTTCTACAGTAGACATCAGATGTTATCACCTGGTTGGAGGGGGGGGGGGGGGGGGTGTTAACGTGACTGTCACACGGTGTTTCTACAGTAGATATCAGATGTTATCCCCTGGTTGGAGGGGGGGTGTTAACGTGACTGTTACAAGGTGTTTCTACAGTAGATATCAGATGTTATCACCTGGTTGGAGGGGGGTGTTGTTAACGTGACTGTTACAAGGTGTTTCTACAGTAGATATCAGATGTTATCACCTGGTTGGAGGGGGGTGTTAACGTGACTGTCACAAGGTGTTTCTACAGTAGATATCAGATGTTATCACCTGGTTGGAGGGGGGTGTTAACGTGACTGTCACAAGGTGTTTCTACAGTAGACATCAGATGTTATCACCTGGTTGGAGGGGGGGGGGGGGGGGTGTTAACGTGACTGTCACAAGGTGTTTCTACAGTAGACATCAGATGTTATCCCCTGGTTGGAGGGGGGTGTTAACGTGACTGTTACAAGGTGTTTCTACAGTAGATATCAGATGTTATCACCTGGTTGGAGGGGGGGGGGGGGGGTTGTTAACGTGACTGTCTGAAGGTGTTTCTACAGTAGATATCAGATGTTATCCCCTGGTTGGAGGGGGGTGTTAACGTGACTGTCACAAGGTGTTTCTACAGTAGACATCAGATGTTATCCCCTGGTTGGAGGGGGGTGTTAACGTGACTGTCACAAGGTGTTTCTACAGTAGACATCAGATGTTATCACCTGGTTGGAGGGGGAGGGGGGTGTTAACGTGACTGTCACAAGGTGTTTCTACAGTAGACATCAGATGTTATCACCTGGTTGGAGGGGGAGGGGGGTGTTAACGTGACTGTCACAAGGTGTTTCTACAGTAGACATCAGATGTTATCACCTGGTTGGAGGGGGAGGGGGGTGTTAACGTGACTGTCACAAGGTGTTTCTACAGTAGACATCAGATGTTATCACCTGGTTGGAGGGGGGGTGTTAACGTGACTGTCACAAGGTGTTTCTACAGTAGATATCAGATGTTATCACCTGGTTGGAGGGGGGTGTTAACGTGACTGTCACAAGGTGTTTCTACAGTAGACATCAGATGTTATCACCTGGTTGGAGGGGGTGTTAACGTGACTGTCACAAGGTGTTTCTACAGTAGATATCAGATGTTATCCCCTGGTTGGAGGGGGGTGTTAACGTGACTGTCACAAGGTGTTTCTACAGTAGATATCAGATGTTATCCCCTGGTTGGAGGAGGGTTGTTAACGTGACTGTCACAAGGTGTTTCTACAGTAGACATCAGATGTTATCACCTGGTTGGAGGAGGGGGGGTTGTTAACGTGACTGTCACAAGGTGTTTCTACAGTAGACATCAGATGTTATCACTTGGTTGGAGGAGGGTGTTAACGTGACTGTTACAAGGTGTTTCTACAGTAGACATCAGATGTTATCACCTGGTTGGTGGGGGAGGGGGGTGTTAACGTGACTGTCACAAGGTGTTTCTACAGTAGACATCAGATGTTATCACCTGGTTGGAGGGGGAGGGGGGTGTTAACGTGACTGTCACAAGGTGTTTCTACAGTAGACATCAGATGTTATCACCTGGTTGGAGGGGGGGTGTTAACGTGACTGTCACAAGGTGTTTCTACAGTAGATATCAGATGTTATCACCTGGTTGGAGGGGGGTGTTAACGTGACTGTCACAAGGTGTTTCTACAGTAGACATCAGATGTTATCACCTGGTTGGAGGGGGTGTTAACGTGACTGTCACAAGGTGTTTCTACAGTAGATATCAGATGTTATCCCCTGGTTGGAGGGGGGTGTTAACGTGACTGTCACAAGGTGTTTCTACAGTAGATATCAGATGTTATCCCCTGGTTGGAGGAGGGTGTTAACGTGACTGTCACAAGGTGTTTCTACAGTAGACATCAGATGTTATCACCTGGTTGGAGGAGGGGGGGTTGTTAACGTGACTGTCACAAGGTGTTTCTACAGTAGACATCAGATGTTATCACTTGGTTGGAGGAGGGTGTTAACGTGACTGTTACAAGGTGTTTCTACAGTAGATATCAGATGTTATCACCTGGTTGGAGGGGGTGTTAACGTGACTGTCACAAGGTGTTTCTACAGTAGATATCAGATGTTATCACTTGGTTGGAGGAGGGTGTTAACGTGACTGTCACAAGGTGTTTCTACAGTAGACATCAGATGTTATCACCTGGTTGGAGGGGGGTGTTAACGTGACTGTCACAAGGTGTTTCTACAGTAGATATCAGATGTTATCACCTGGTTGGAGGAGGGGGGGTTGTTAACGTGACTGTCACAAGGTGTTTCTACAGTAGACATCAGATGTTATCACTTGGTTGGAGGAGGGTGTTAACGTGACTGTCACAAGGTGTTTCTACAGTAGATATCAGATGTTATCACTTGGTTGGAGGAGGGTGTTAACGTGACTGTCACAAGGTGTTTCTACAGTAGACATCAGATGTTATCACTTGGTTGGAAGAGGGGGGGTTGTTAACGTGACTGTCACAAGGTGTTTCTACAGTAGATATCAGATGTTATCACCTGGTTGGAGGGGGGTGTTAACGTGACTGTCACAAGGTGTTTCTACAGTAGATATCAGATGTTATCACCTGGTTGGAGGAGGGGGGGTTGTTAACGTGACTGTCACAAGGTGTTTCTACAGTAGACATCAGATGTTATCACTTGGTTGGAGGAGGGTGTTAACGTGACTGTTACAAGGTGTTTCTACAGTAGATATCAGATGTTATCACCTGGTTGGAGGGGGTGTTAACGTGACTGTCACAAGGTGTTTCTACAGTAGATATCAGATGTTATCACTTGGTTGGAGGAGGGTGTTAACGTGACTGTCACAAGGTGTTTCTACAGTAGACATCAGATGTTATCACTTGGTTGGAGGAGGGGGGGTTGTTAACTTGACTGTCACAAGGTGTTTCTACAGTAGACATCAGATGTTATCACTTGGTTGGAGGAGGGTGTTAACGTGACTGTTACAAGGTGTTTCTACAGTAGATATCAGATGTTATCCCCTGGTTGGAGGGGGGTGTTAACGTGACTGTCACAAGGTGTTTCTACAGTAGATATCAGATGTTATCACCTGGTTGGAGGGGGAGGGGGTTGTTAACGTGACTGTCACAAGGTGTTTCTACAGTAGATATCAGATGTTATCCCCTGGTTGGAGGGGGGTGTTAACGTGACTGTCACAAGGTGTTTCTACAGTATATATCAGATGTTATCACCTGGTTGGAGGGGGGGTTGTTAACGTGACTGTCACACGGTGTTTCTACAGTAGATATCAGATGTTATCACCTGGTTGGAGGGGGGTGTTGTTAACGTGACTGTTACAAGGTGTTTCTACAGTAGATATCAGATGTTATCACCTGGTTGGAGGGGGGGTTGTTAACGTGACTGTCACAAGGTGTTTCTACAGTAGATATCAGATGTTATCACCTGGTTGGAGGGGGGTGTTAACGTGACTGTCACAAGGTGTTTCTACAGTAGATATCAGATGTTATCACCTGGTTGGAGGAGGGGGGGTTGTTAACGTGACTGTTACAAGGTGTTTCTACAGTAGACATCAGATGTTATCACTTGGTTGGAGGAGGGTGTTAACGTGACTGTCACAAGGTGTTTCTACAGTAGACATCAGATGTTATCACTTGGTTGGAGGAGGGGGGGTTGTTAACGTGACTGTCACAAGGTGTTTCTACAGTAGACATCAGATGTTATCACTTGGTTGGAGGAGGGTGTTAACGTGACTGTTACAAGGTGTTTCTACAGTAGATATCAGATGTTATCCCCTGGTTGGAGGGGGGTGTTAACGTGACTGTCACAAGGTGTTTCTACAGTAGATATCAGATGTTATCACCTGGTTGGAGGGGGAGGGGGTTGTTAACGTGACTGTCACAAGGTGTTTCTACAGTAGATATCAGATGTTATCCCCTGGTTGGAGGGGGGTGTTAACGTGACTGTCACAAGGTGTTTCTACAGTATATATCAGATGTTATCACCTGGTTGGAGGGGGGGTTGTTAACGTGACTGTCACACGGTGTTTCTACAGTAGATATCAGATGTTATCACCTGGTTGGAGGGGGGTGTTGTTAACGTGACTGTTACAAGGTGTTTCTACAGTAGATATCAGATGTTATCACCTGGTTGGAGGGGGGGTTGTTAACGTGACTGTCACAAGGTGTTTCTACAGTAGATATCAGATGTTATCACCTGGTTGGAGGGGGAGGGGGGTGTTAACGTGACTGTCACAAGGTGTTTCTACAGTAGATATCAGATGTTATCACCTGGTTGGAGGGGGTGTTAACGTGACTGTCACAAGGTGTTTCTACAGTAGATATCAGATGTTACCACCTGGTTGGAGGAGGGGGGGTGTTAACGTGACTGTCACACGGTGTTTCTACAGTAGAAATCAGATGTTATCACCTGGTTGGAGGGGGATGGGGTTGTTAACGTGACTGTCACAAGGTGTTTTTACAGTAGACATCAGATGTTATCACCTGGTTGGAGGGGGGTGTTAACGTGACTGTTACAAGGTGTTTCTACAGTAGACATCAGATGTTATCACCTGGTTGGAGGGGGGGGGGGGGGGTTGTTAACGTGACTGTTACAAGGTGTTTCTACAGTAGACATCAGATGTTATCACCTGGTTGGAGGGGGGGTGTTAACGTGACTGTTACAAGGTGTTTTTACAGTAGATATCAGATGTTATCACCTGGTTGGAGGGGGGTGTTAACGTGACTGTCACAAGGTGTTTCTACAGTAGATATCAGATGTTATCACCTGGTTTATCTCTCCACTGGAAAACTAAACCTCAGAGTCTGAGTAGAAAGTGATATGCCCCAGTGACACACACACATACAAACACGTGTAAACACAAATACACACACACACACACGCACACACACACACACACACACGCACACACACACACACACACACACACACACACACACACACACACACACACACACACACACACACACACACACACACACACACACACACACACACACACACACACACACGGGAACACAAATACACACACACACAGGAACACAAATACACATATACACACATATATACACACACAAACCCTTCTTGCCTAATCTCATATTTGACTGCTGTAGGAGGTCATACTATATTGGACACATTTTCTACTGTACTATATTCTACTGTACTATATTCTACTGTACACTGTTGTTGTTCTGTTTTCACATGAACACATTTAGAATTGGCACATTACAGACTGCAGAGGGAGAAATACGGGTTATCATTTTTCCTCTCTGGTTAGTAAACTCCAATTCCATGTTGCTCCTTGGAAGAACATTCCTTGTCACAGTCTTGGCCTACGTCCCAAATTGCACCCCATTCCTGTATAGTACACTACATTTGACCAGGGCCCCTAGGCTGTCACTTGGGACTCTGACCATGCTTTTACCATCCAACGGTCACTCCAGGTTTTTCAACACTGCTACTTCTCGAGATACATCACAGATACATTATTTCATTCCACTTTGAAACAAAATAGTTTCGACACAGTTCTATTTGACCTCATAAAATGTGTTGTCATATATATATATATATATATATATATTTACATGGACTGAATGCTTAATCGGTTGCTGGAAGTGTTTCAACACACTTTCCTTTGACCTCACCAACCCCCGTTGTTGATAAGACACTGAAGGTCAGTATGATCTGCCAACTGAAGTAGAACTCCTACACACTGGCTGTGTCCCATTAGGGCGCCTTATTCCCTACATGACAGAGCCCTATGGGGTCCCAGTCAAAGGTAGTGCACTATATAGGGAATAGGGTACCATTTAGGACCGGCCCAACTTTATTTACTGATGTTCATGTTCATGGTGAGATCTGAAGCCAAAAGGAGTTCATTGTACAAATCAACTGAAACAGGGAGGAAACAGTCACGCCAGCTCCATAATAAGAACAGGAAAAGATTGCTTCATTTGTTTACCCTAAAAGGGAAAAGAAACCTGCAGACTGCTCTTTCTCCTATCACTTACAAGCTTTTTAATTGTCTCCCTTTATTAAAACTGACGTTTCAGCCTCTTGGCTTTCAGCAAAAGCTCTGACGAAGAGGAAGACACGTCAGCTTTAATAAAATAAGTGATAAGAGGAAGAGCTAAGTGTCTTTGCTTTAAAGTTGTCCCATTATTCCCACACCTGCAACAGGAACTCAGGTGTGAGAGTGCTATCTACCCAACAGCTTAGTGGACTATTGTTACACTCAGAAATGTGTCGTGTTGAGAGACCATCTATTAATTACGTCTGTATCTGCCATATCTATTTCCAGATGAACTAAGCGTGTATTTCTTTAGGACATTTGGTGTATTGTATTCTAAGAGTGTCTTGTGTATTCTGAGGACATTTTATCTGAGGACATTTTATCTGAGGACATTTTATCTGAGGACATTTTATCTGAGGACATTTTATCTGAGGACATTTTATCTGAGGACATTTTATCTGAGGACATTTTATCTGATGACATTTTATCTGAGGACATTTTTTGTATTGTGGAGACATTTCTGTGTATTGTGCTGACATTTAAGTATACTGTGGCAATTGTATGTGTTCGGGAATTTGTTGAGATTTGGGTTATTGTGGAGACATTTTGGCATTTGTTGAGTAGTCTAAATAAAATCTACTTTGTCCTACAGCTGTGAAGACAGTGCTGGAAGTCCCCTTGGGAAGCAGGAGTTTGAGAGTCAGCTCCAAGGGACCTGATGTCATAGGTGAGTACTTCACTGTTCAAGGGGCTGTCCAACCTGCACACACACACACACAAACAACCACACACACTTTCTCTTGGTCTCGCTTTCTCTCTAAACATCTGGGCTAACAAATGTTCTACTGGCAGCTGATCAGTGCTAGTGATTTATAGAGGAAGTCATCACGTTATGTCTAACTCCGCCCAGCACTGTGAGAATCACATACCACACTGACAACGAGCCACTCTGATATGTGCGCACACACACACACACACACACACACACACACACACACACACACACACACACACACGTCATGCTTTGCCATTCAAGAATGTTCAGAGATTCCAGAGTGTTCCAATGAGGTTCTAAAAAGCAGTGCTGAGAGAGACAGAGTTCTCTCCTCTCCTCTCTGTTGGCTTGTGTTGGGAGCTCATGCATTTCAGATTTATGGGATGTATTTCCTATGTGTGAGTGTGTGTGTGCGTGTGCATGTGAGAGCGCTCCGTGCATGTGTGCGAGACTGCTTCAAGTGTATGTCTGAGCACTGTGTGGTGTGTGTGTGTGTGTGTGTGTATGTGTGTGTGTGTCTGTGTGTGTGTATGTGTGTATGTGTGTGTGTGTGTGTGTGTGTGTGCGTGTGTCTCTGATTCCACAGGAGACATGACTAACTCCAGCTGCCTCGTTGGTGGCCAACATCATAATACACCCCTACAACTCCACATGTTTAAGTGGATGTGTGTTTTGTCAGATGTTACAAAACAAGGGTTTGGAGTAACCTTCGAATTACTTTAACAGATCGTTTATCAACTATCAGGAGACTAGCGAGGCCGACATGGAGAAGGAAAAGAACAGTGACGTGAAAAAGGAGAGTAAAGGAGAGCAGAGTAAAACCCAGTAAAGGAGAGCAGAGTAAAACCCAGTAAAGGAGAGCAGAATAAAACCCAGTAAAGGAGAGCAGAATAAAACCCAGTAAAGGAGAGCAGAGTAAAACCCAGTAAAGGAGAGCAGAGTAAAACCCCTGAAAGGAGAGCAGAGTAAAACCCAGTAAAGGAGAGCAGAGTAAAACCCAGTAAAGGAGAGCAGAGTAAAACCCCTGAAAGGAGAGCAGAGTACAACCCAGTAAAGGAGAGCAGAGTAAAACCCAGTAAAGGAGAGCAGAGTAAAACCCGGTAAAGGAGAGCAGAGTAAAACCCCGTAAAGGAGAGCAGAGTAAAACCCAGTAAAGGAGAGCAGAATAAAACCCCGTAAAGGAGAGCAGAATAAAACCCAGTAAAGGAGAGCAGAGTAAAACCCAGTAAAGGAGAGCAGAATAAAACCCAGTAAAGGAGAGCAGAGTAAAACCCCATAAAGGAGAGCAGAATAAAACCCAGTAAAGGAGAGCAGAGTAAAACCCAGTAAAGGAGAGCAGAATAAAACCCAGTAAAGGAGAGCAGAATGAAACCCGGTAAAGGAGAGCGGAATAAAACCCAGTAAAGGAGAGCAGAGTAAAACCCAGTAAAGGAGAGCAGAATGAAACCCAGTAAAGGAGAGCAGAGTAAAACCCAGTAAAGGAGAGCAGAGTAAAACCCAGTAAAGGAGAGCAGAGTAAAACCCAGTAAAGGAGAGCAGAGTAAAACCCCGTAAAAGAGAGCAGAATAAAACCCGGTAAAGGAGAGCAGAATAAAACCCAGTAAAGGAGAGCAGAGTAAAACCCAGTAAAGGAGAGCAGAGTAAAACCCAGTAAAGGAGAGCAGAGTAAATCCCAGTAAAGGAGAGCAGAATAAAACCCAGTAAAGGAGAGCAGAGTAAAACCCAGTAAAGGAGAGCAGAGTAAATCCCAGTAAAGGAGAGCAGAGTAAACCCAGTAAAGGAGAGCAGAGTAAACCCCAGTAAAGGAGAGCAGAGTAAAACCCCGTAAAGGAGAGCAGAATAAAACCCAGTAAAGGAGAGCAGAATAAAACCCAGTAAAGGAGAGCAGAATAAAACCCAGTAAAGGAGAGCAGAGTAAAACCCAGTAAAGGAGAGCAGAATAAAACCCAGTAAAGGAGAGCAGAATAAAACCCAGTAAAGGAGAGCAGAATAAAACCCAGTAAAGGAGAGCAGAGTAAAACCCAGTAAAGGAGAGCAGAGTAAAACCCAGTAAAGGAGAGCAGAATAAAAGCTGATTTGAGAAATGTAAAGCCTCTGGAACCCAGCTTCAAGTTCACAAACTCCACTGAAACTAAATACTGTTAGGAGCGGTTTGAGAGAAGTGGTATCATATTTTCACCTTGGGGCTTTTCTTAAAAGGCTATTTGGCTTACAAATGGCTTATTTTTGTGATATGGCAAAGGGCTACGTTGTGGTTAATTATTTCAAGTTGTGAAATTCTAAATTCTCATTTGTGATGTACTGTATAATTGATGTTGAAAATACATTAAACATGCCTGGGCCTTTGCAGAAACATTTGTTGAACGTGAATTGAGAGTTTGTTGAAATGTTAGTGATTCCATTCATCTCTAATGTAAAACATTGTTTTGGGAAGACGTTTGAATCTTCCCCCTCATAAAAGATTTTGTGAGAAACACATATGTTAGAGAAAGACAAATAAAGAGAGAGAGAGGGGGATGACAAGAAGAACGGCCGATGCTGTGCTGTGGGACAGCTGAATATGATTATGTCTCTACGAGAAATTACTCTTATCAAATTCACTGTTTATTTTCTCACACCCACTCAGTCGTTTGGCCAATAGACATTCAAAGAGTCACACATTTATGACTGTCATTGGAGATGATGATGTCTCTATTGTTAGATCTTTTTACTATTAAACTGTTAGCATCGTGACCTTTATCTTAGCCTTCGTGTATTGGGTCCATATTCATAAAGCGTCTTAGAGTAGGAGTGCTGATCTAGGATCAGGTCCCCGTTGCCCATATACAGTGGGGCAAAAAAGTATTTAGTCAGCCACCAATTGTGCAAGTTCTCCCACATAAAAAGATGAGAGAGGCCTGTAATTTTCATCATAGGTACACTTCAACTATGACAGACAAAATGAGAAAAAAAATCTTGAAAATCACATTGTAGGATTTTTTATGAATTTACTTGCAAATTATGGTGGAAAATAAGTATTTGGTCACCTACAAACAAGCAAGATTTCTGGCTCTCACAGACCTGTAACTTCTTCTTTAAGAGGCTCCTCTGTCCTCCACTCGTTCGTTACCTGTATTAATGGCACCTGTTTGAACTTATCAGTATAAAAGACACCTGTCCACAACCTCAAACAGTCACACTCCAAACTCCACTATGGCCAAGACCAAAGAGCTGTCAAAGGACACCAGAAACAAAATTGTAGACCTGCACCAGGCTGGGAAGACTGAATCTGCAATAGGTAAGCAGCTTGGTTTGAAGAAATCAACTGTGGGAGCAATTATTAGGAAATGGAAGACATACAAGACCACTGATAATCTCCCTCGATCTGGGGCTCCACGCAAGATCTCACCCCGTGGGCTCAAAATGATCACAAGAACGGTGAGCAAAAATCCCAGAACCACACGGGGGGACCTAGTGAATGACCTGCAGAGAGCTGGGACCAAAGTAACAAAGCCTACCATCATATAACAAACTATTGAATATAACAAACTATTGAGATAAACTTTTGTTATTGACCAAATACTTATTTTCCACCATAATTTGCAAATACATTCATAAAAAATCCTACAATGTGATTTTCTGCAGAATTCTTTTTATCATTTTGTCTGCCATAGTTGAAGTGTACCTATGATGAAACTGACAGGCCTCTCCCATCTTTTTAAGTGGGAGAACTTGCACAATTGGTGGCTGACTAAATACTTTTTTGCCCCACTGTAAATCTTATACATTGTGATCTAAAAGGACAAACTAATCCCAGCACTCCTACTCCGATACACTTTATGAATATGGGCACTGGTCCATTCATGTATAGGTGGGAATCATGAGAGTGAGCGCATACACACACACACACACACACACACACACATACACACACACACACACACACACACACACACACACACACACACACACACAGCAAACAGTGTTAACTCGCCGAGCTGAAGGTTAGACGTTACTTCAGCAGCTTAACTACCGTCTGCTGTGTTCAGCTTTCAGACAAGGTTAAAACCACTCTCTGTGATCTACATCAACACCGTTATCAACTGTTCTTGGTGTGCGGAGTACTGCTGATGGACTTTATACATCCAGATTTACCTCATTATGTGTTTGTGTGTCTCTTTCTCTCTCTCCCTCGATCTCTCCACCTCTCTCTTTCTCATTCTCTCTTCCCCCCCCCTCTCTCTCTCTCTCTCTCTCTCTCTCTCTCTTCCCCCCCCCCCCCCCCCCCTGCAGTAATCGAGACCCAGTCTCTGCAGGGTCATAGAGAGGAGCACAGTCTGGTCTCTCCCGGTTCCTACATCATCGGCAACACCACCGTGGACTACCAGAAAGGGACAGACAGACAGACGCTCAGGACACAAGGACCTCTGGGAGCCGATTACATCATCAAGGTGACACGAGGAAGAGGAGCTGATGGAAACGTCTACCTACATCATTCATGAGGGAAATGCATACCTACATCATCCAAGAGTCATTTCTCAATTTCTCTTATGATTCTGAAAGTCTTTTTTGTGTTCTTAGATGTTGTAATCTGAGTAACCATATCAATATTGTTTTTGTAAATGACCATTCTTTTACATCGTCAGAATACTGAACAGATTGATGACAATTTTGTAGAGAAAGCCCTTGCCAATACATACACATTGCATGTTAGTGAAGTATGCTGATTACACCCACAAGTCAGGTTGCGTCCCAAATCCCACCATATTCCCTTTGTAGTGCACTACCTTTGACATAGTGCACTTTTAAGTCATGTACTTCAGGGGATTGGGTTCCATTTGGGACACTACCTAAGCTCTCTCCCATGTCATTGAGGTTATCAAAGCATTGCACAAACATGACACGACTCCCATTTCTGTGGCAATAAAACACTGCGTGCCATGGCTCTCCTAATCATCATCATCATCGTTAGCATTATCTTCATCATGATCATCATAGTCTGAAAATCAGGCCCTGTGTGAATTCCATAGCAGATACTAGTATGTAGGCCTAGGCTGCCTGCTAAATGGCGCCCTTATCCCTTTCTAGTCCACAACTTTTAAAATGAGTGCACTATAAAGGTAAAAGGGTTCTGCTGTCTTTCACATGGAACCAATGACACAATGACATAACATAGGATTTGGACCGGCGCCTACAGCGCCAGCGACATAAATGACCTACACATTACCCACATCACAAATGTTTAGTTTATAAAATAACTTCTACTTTCATCTGATGTCAGCAAATCCTTGTTTATTCAATGTGATTATTAATGTTGAAATAATTCATTTAAGTAAAGGGATACTAGAAGGGAATGTGGTCCAAATGCTTGATTGCGAGACGTTCTTCTGATGAATGTTCTGCATGAAAATGAGGATTGGGCTGGTTCATGTTGGCACCCGAGTCTGTTCAGACATTGAGTCTTACGACTTTATACACTGAGTTCTAAGGCCAGTGACTGAGTTTGAGTCTTAAATCTCAATAATCTTTCTAAACATGTCTAGATCTCTAGACATCTTTAGATATGGATGTGTGAGTGCGTGCACGTGATTGTGTGAGTGTGCGTCTGTGTCCAACAGTGTGTGTTCTCTCCAGGTGAAATACGCTGCTCCGAAGGACACGATGGTCCAGTTCCTGTTCTATCAACCAATCAGGTACCAGTGGAGAGAGACTGACTTCTTCCCCTGCTCTGTCACTTGTGGAGGAGGTGAGACTGACCCCAGATCAGCTCTTAAAGAGACTGTTGTTGCTAGCTAACAAGGCCGAGCCTTTTGGGGACCCTAAGCGATCAAAAACCTGTGTGGTGAAAACATTTTAGCATTTTAGCTGTCTTGGTGGTGGAGAGAAAAATGTGCAAATCATTTCAATTAAATGTAAAATGTTTTGCCATGGCGTTCAGGTAGTTATTGAAGTTTTAAAACACATTTCATGCAATTCTACTCATTACTACAACTTATTTACTAAGCAATGTAAAACATTTGATCTGACATGGGTTAATTGAGTGACTTGCATAACAAGTGGAAAACTTCTGATGCACTACCACATTTTGAAATGGAAACTTGTGTATTCTACTATTCTAACTCTCAATAGTAAATTGGGATCCAACTGAGTTCCTAGCAGCCGTGGGGCCCTAAGCGGCTGCTTATGTTGCTTATTGGCTGTGCCAGCACTGAAGATTTATGACTGAACCCAGATCAGCTCTTATAGAGACTGTTGAAGCCAGCTATTAGCTGAAGCATTATGACTGAACCCAGATCCTTCTTATAGAGACTGTTCTTGTTGCCAGCAACAGCTTTGCCTGAACCCGGACCAGCTCTTATAGAGACTGTTGAAGCCTACTATTAGTTCAAGCTTTATGACTGAACCCGGACCAGCTCTTATAGAGACTGTTGAAGCCTACTATTAGTTAAAGCCTTATGCCTGAACCCATATCAGCTCTTATAGGTGTCAAAGCTGGAGAGACATTGATGAGGCTTGAGATATGATTGAGCAAAACGTTAGCCCAGCATTAACCAAACGTTTATCCAATGTTTTCCATTTCATACATTCAATTTATATTTTGGTTACATTTGGTTGCTGTATTATGAGGCAATGCATCCGATTATGAAGGACCCAACGTGTCTGTGTTTTAGTGCTTTCGTTTCATGTTTCTTCCCAAAACAGACATTGAGACAAACATTTGAATGGCCCAAAATGAACCCATTGCCCACCAAATGTTAGTCCGATGTTTGCTTTCGATCCTATTCATTGCTGACCTTGATTGTTTCTGCCTATTGCCAGGTTACCAGCTGAACTCAGCAGAGTGCACAGACATCAGGTCCAGTCAGGTGTTACCAGAGCACCACTGTAACAGCTACCCTGAGAACACCAAACCCACGCCCAAACTCAAGGAGTGCAACATGGACCTCTGTCCTGAGAGGCATGTACATGTACCAATCACAATGGTTGCCCTATGGGCCCTGGTCAAAAGCAGTGCACCATGTCAAATTGGGAGCCATTTGGGACATACCCTATTCTGTTTCCAGTCGTGGTTGTGCATGTGAAGGCTGTATAGGAAACATGGTTCCTCTGAATGGTTATGGTGACATGGCGTTGTCTTCCTCTTTCTATTCTCTAGTGATGGCTTCATAGAGGTGATGCCTTATGACCACTTTCAGCCTCTGCCACGGTGAGTGACCATCATAGTCTATCACAGAGCCTGTACCCTGTAGTACCCTGGACAGGACACTAGTCTATCACAGGGCCTGTACTACTGTAGTACACCCCATGGACAGGACACTAGTCTATCACAGAGCCTGTACCCTGTAGTACCCTGGACAGGACACTAGTCTATCACAGGGCCTGTACTACTGAAGTACCCTGGACAGGACACTAGTCTATCACAGAGCCTGTACTACTGTAGTACCCTGGACAGGACACTAGTCTATCACAGAGCCTGTACTACTGTAGTACACCCCCTGGACAGGACACTAGTCTATCACAGAGCCTGTACCCTGTAGTACCCTGGACAGGACACTAGTCTATCACAGGGCCTGTACTACTGAAGTACCCTGGACAGGACACTAGTCTATCACAGGGCCTGTACTACTGTAGTACACCCCCTGGACAGGACACTAGTCTGTCACAGGGCCTGTACTACTGTAGTACCCTGGACAGGACACTAGTCTATCACAGGGCCTGTACTACTGTAGTACACCCCCTGGACAGGACACTAGTCTATCACAGGGCCTGTACTACTGTAGTACCCTGGACAGGACACTAGTCTATCACAGGGCCTGTACTACTGTAGTACACCCCCTGGACAGGACACTAGTCTATCACAGGGCCTGTACTACTGTAGTACCCTGGACAGGACACTAGTCTATCACAGGGCCTGTACTACTGTAGTACACCCCCTGGACAGGACACTCGTCTATCACAGAGCCTGTACTATTGTAGTACACCCCCTGGACAGGACACTAGTCTATCACAGAGCCTGTACTACTGTAGTACACCCCCTGGACAGGACACTAGTCTATCACAGAGCCTGTACTATTGTAGTACCCTGGACAGGACAGTAGTCTATCACAGGGCCTGTACTACTGTAGTACACCCCCTGGACAGGACACTCGTCTATCACAGAACCTGTAATACTGTAGTACTATGACATTATTATTACTGTCAGTAACAGAGAGGACATGTCAAACATGCTCTTCTGAGCATATATATTCTTCCTACATAGCATAGTTATGCCTATGCTATGTCACTGAATTAGGTGTCACAAATAGTCACAAACATGTTATAGCTCTGTGTTAGCTAGTCCTATGCTATGCTATGTCATATCAAATCAAATGTATTTCTTACATCAGTTGATATATCAAAGTGCTGTACAGAAACCCAGCCTAAAACCCCAAACAGCAAGCAATGCAGGTGTAGAAGCACGGTGGCTAGGAAAAACTCCCTAGAAAGGCCAAAACCTAGAGAGGAACCAGGCTATGAGGGGTGGCCAGTCCTCTTCTGGCTGTGCCGGGTGGAGATCATAACAGAACATGACCAAGATGTTCAAATGTTCCTAAATTACCAGCATGGTCAAATAATAATCACAGTAGTTGTCGAGGGTGCAACAAGTCAGCACCTCAGGAGTAAATGTCAGTTGGCTTTTCATAGCCGATCATTGAGAGTATCTCTACCGCTCCTGCTGTCTCTAGAGAGTTGAAAACAGCAGGTGTGGGACAGGTAGCACGCCCAGTGAACAGGTCAGGGTTCCATAGCCGCAGGCAGAACAGTTGAAACTGGAGCAGCAGCACGACCAGGTGGACTGGGGACAGCAAGGAGTCATCATGCCAGGTAGTCTTGAGGCATGGTCCTAGGACTCACGTCCTCTGGGAGAGAGAAAGAAAGAAAGAAAGAAAGAAAGAAAGAAAGAAAGAAAGAAAGAAAGAAAGAAAGAGAGAAAGAGAGAGAGAATTAGAGAAAGCATACTTAAATTCACACAGGACACCGGATAAGACAGGAGAAATACTCCAGATATAACAGACTGGCCCTAGCCCCCGGACACATAAACTACTGCAGCATAAATACTGGAGGCTGAGACAGGAGGGGTCAGGAGACACTGTGGCCCCATCCAAGGACACCCCCGGACAGGGCCAAACAGGCAGGATATAACCCCACCCACTTTGCCAAAGCACAGCCCCCACACCACTAAAGGGATATCTTCAACCACCAACTTACCATCCTGAGACAAGGCCGAGTATAGCCCACAAAGATCTCCGCCACGGCACACCAAAAGGGGGGGAGCCAATCCAGCCCCTGTAATAGGGTTAGAGGCAGAGAATCCCAGTGGAGAGAGGGGAGTCGGCCAGGCAGAGACGGCAAGGACGGTTCGTTGCTCCAGAGCCTTTCTGTTCACCTTCCCACTCCTGGGCCAGACTACACTCACTCATATGACCCACTGAAGAGATAAGTCTTCAGTAAAGACTTAAAGGTTGAGACCGAGTCTGCGTCTCTCACATAAAAATGGAGCTCTATAGGACAAAGCCCTGCCTCCAGCTGTTTGCTTAGAAATTCTAGGGACAATTAGGAGGCCTGCGTCTTGTGACCGTAGCGTACGTGTAGGTATGTACGGCAGGACCAAATCGGAAAGATAGGTAGGAGTAAGCCCATGTAATGCTTTGTAGGTTAGCAGTAAAACCTTGAAATCAGCCCTTGCCTTAACAGGAAGCCAGTGTAGGGAGGCTAGACCTGGAGTAATATGATCACATGTTTTGGTTCTAGTCAGGATTCTAGCAGCCGACAGATAAGATCTAAACCAGGGCAGAACTTGTCCGTGTAGAGCAATTTGGGTTTCCAATCTCTCCAAAAGAATGTGGTGATCGATGTTATCAAAAGCAGTACTAAGGTCTAAGAGCACGAGGACAGATGCAGAGCCTCGGTCTGACGCCATTAAAAGGTAATTTACCACCTTCACAAGTGCAGTCTCAGTGCTATGATGGGGTCTAAAACCAGACTGAAGCATTTCATATACATTGTTTGTCTTCAGGAAGGCAGTGAGTTGCTGCGAAACAGCTTTTTCAAAAAAAATTGAGAGGAATGGAAGATTCGATATAGGCTGATAGTTTTTTATATTTTCTGGGTCAAGGTTTGGCTTTTTCAAGAGAGACTTTATTACTGCCACTTTTAGTGAGTGGTACACATCCGGTGGATAGAGAGCCGTTTATTATGTTCAACATAGGAGGACCAAGCACAGGAAGCAGCTCTTTCAGTAGTTTAGTTGGAATAGGGTCCAGGGTCCAGGGTCCAGTATGCAATATCTCTGTCACTGTTTAAAGCATCATAAAGAGTTATGTGCATCTTATTGCTGTTTTTCCCCAGGTGGGAGCAGGGTCCCTGGACGGAGTGTTCAGTGTCGTGTGGAGAGAGCGGCGGGCTGCAGGAGCGCAGCGTGGTGTGTGTTGAGGACGACGCCCACGGACAGATCACTCAGGTGGAGGAGTGGAAGTGCACACACTCCCCTCGGCCAATCACGCAGCAGAGCTGCAACAGCTTCACCTGCCCACAGTGGGTTGCCATGGAGTGGTCTCAGGTGAGCTACCAAGTGAAAACATCTAATCAATTATTGATCGCATTCACAGTTTAGCAGGTGTTATAGTGGGTGCAGTGAAATGCTAATGTTACTAGATTCTAACAATGCAGTAAAATGTCAAACAATTAAAATGTTTAAAAAATATAATAATAATAAAGTATGGCGGGATGAATCTGATTACCCAAATAGCACTGCAGCAGTAATCAAATGCAATCTATATGTATGTAAACCAGGATCATTTACACAAGATCAGCTAATAATTCTATGTATATGTATAGCAGTAGATATTTTAGAGTAATCTCTGTCAAAAATCCAGTATATAAATAAAGATGAAGTGTCTATTAACAGGGTAGCTAAAATTCAGTGTACAGTAATATAAATAATATGATACACTATTTACAGTATTTACCAGTGTTTCAATGTCTCTATAGCATAAGACAGCAGTGTTGGCTGTGTGTGTCTGAGTATGAGTGTGTGTGTATGTCTGTGTGTTTGTGAGTATGAGGTGTGTGTGGGTGTGTCTGATGATCTGATGGTCTGGTAATATAAGCTGTTCAACAGTCTGATGGTCTGGTGATAGAAGCTGTTCAACAGTCTGATGGTCTGGTGATAGAAACTGTTCAACAGTCTGATGGTCTGGTGATAGAAGCTGTTCAATAGTCTGATGGTAATAGAAGCTGTTCAACAGTCTGATGGTAATAGAAGCTGTTCAACAGTCTGATGGTCTGGTGATAGAAGCTGTTCAACAGTCTGATGGTCTGGTGATAGAAGCTGTTCAACAGTCTGATGGTGATAGAAGCTGTTCAACAGTCTGATGGTAATAGAAGCTGTTCAACAGTCTGATGGTCTGGTGATAGAAGCTGTTCAACAGTCTGATGGTCTGGTGATAGAAGCTGTTCAACAGTCTGATGGTCTGGTGATAGAAGCTGTTCAACAGTCTGATGGTCTGGTAATAGAAGCTGTTCAACAGTCTGATGGTCTGGTAATAGAAGCTGTTCAACAGTCTGATGGTAATAGAAGCTGTTCAACAGTCTGATGGTCTGGTAATAGAAGCTGTTCAACAGTCTGATGGTCTGGTAATAGAAGCTGTTCAACAGTCTGATGGTCTGGTGATAGAAGCTGTTCAACAGTCTGATGGTCTGGTGATAGAAGCTGTTCAACAGTCTGATGGTAATAGAAGCTGTTCAACAGTCTGATGGTCTGGTGATTGAAGCTGTTCAACAGTCTGATGGTCTGGTGATAGAAGCTGTTCAACAGTCTGATGGTCAGGTGATAGAAGCTGTTCAACAGTCTGATGGTAATAGAAGCTGTTCAACAGTCTGATGGTAATAGAAGATGTTCAACAGTCTGATGGTCTGGTGATAGAAGCTGTTCAACAGTCTGATGGTAATAGAAGCTGTTCAACAGTCTGATGGTAATAGAAGCTGTTCAACAGTCTGATGTTCTGGTGATAGAAGCTGTTCAACAGTCTGATGGTCTGGTGATAGAAGATGTTCAACAGTCTGATGGTGATAGAAGCTGTTCAACAGTCTGATGGTCTGGTGATAGAAGCTGTTCAACAGTCTGATGGTCTGGTGATAGAAGCTGTTCAACAGTCTGATGGTAATAGAAGCTGTTCAACAGTCTGATGGTAATAGAAGATGTTCAACAGTCTGATGGTCTGGTGATAGAAGCTGTTCAACAGTCTGATGGTAATAGAAGCTGTTCAACAGTCTGATGGTCTGGTGATAGAAGCTGTTCAACAGTCTGATGGTAATAGAAGATGTTCAACAGTCTGATGGTAATAGAAGCTGTTCAACAGTCTGATGGTCTGGTGATAGAAGCTGTTCAACAGTCTGATGGTCTGGTGATATAAGCTGTTCAACAGTCTGATTGTCTGGTAATAGAAGCTGTTCAACAGTCTGATGGTCTGGTGATAGAAGCTGTTCAACAGTCTGATGGTGATAGAAGCTGTTCAACAGTCTGATGGTCTGGTGATAGAAGCTGTTCAACAGTCTGATGGTCTGGTGATAGAAGCTGTTCAACAGTCTGATGGTCTGGTGATAGAAGCTGTTCAACAGTCTGATGGTAATAGAAGCTGTTCAACAGTCTGATGGTAATAGAAGCTGTTCAACAGTCTGATGGTCTGGTGATAGAAGCTGTTCAACAGTCTGATGGTCTGGTGATAGAAGCTGTTCAACAGTCTGATGGTCTGGTGATAGAAGCTGTTCGACAGTCTGATGGTAATAGAAGCTGTTCAACAGTCTGATGGTCTGGTGATAGAAGCTGTTCAACAGTCTGATGGTCTGGTAATAGAAGCTGTTCAACAGTCTGATGGTCTGGTAATAGAAGCTGTTCAACAGTCTGATGGTCTGGTAATAGAAGCTGTTCAACAGTCTGATGGTCTGGTAATAGAAGCTGTTCAACAGTCTGATGGTCTGGTGATAGAAGCTGTTCAACAGTCTGATGGTCTGGTGATAGAAGCTGTTCAACAGTCTGATGGTCTGGTGATAGAAGCTGTTCAACAGTCTGATGGTCTGGTAATAGAAGCTGTTCAACAGTCTGATGGTAATAGAAGCTGTTCAACAGTCTGATGGTAATAGAAGCTGTTCAACAGTCTGATGGTCTGGTGATAGAAGCTGTTCAACAGTCTGATGGTCTGGTAATAGAAGCTGTTCAACAGTCTGATGGTCTGGTAATAGAAGCTGTTCAACAGTCTGATGGTCTGGTAATAGAAGCTGTTCAACAGTCTGATGGTAATAGAAGCTGTTCAACAGTCTGATGGTCTGGTAATATAAGCTGTTCAACAGTCTGATGGTAATAGAAGCTGTTCAACAGTCTGATGGTCTGGTGATAGAAGCTGTTCAACAGTCTGATGGTCTGGTAATAGAAGCTGTTCAACAGTCTGATGGTCTGTTAATAGAAGCTGTTCAACAGTCTGATGGTAATAGAAGCTGTTCAACAGTCTGATGGTCTGGTGATAGAAGCTGTTCAACAGTCTGATGGTCTGGTAATAGAAGCTGTTCAACAGTCTGATGGTCTGGTAATAGAAGCTGTTCAACAGTCTGATGGTCTGGTAATAGAAGCTGTTCAACAGTCTGATGGTAATAGAAGCTGTTCAACAGTCTGATGGTCTGGTAATATAAGCTGTTCAACAGTCTGATGGTAATAGAAGCTGTTCAACAGTCTGATGGTCTGGTGATAGAAGCTGTTCAACAGTCTGATGGTAATAGAAGCTGTTCAACAGTCTGATGGTCTGGTGATAGAAGCTGTTCAACAGTCTGATGTTCTGGTAATAGAAGCTGTTCAACAGTCTGATGGTCTGGTAATAGAAGCTGTTCAACAGTCTGATGGTCTGGTGATAGAAGCTGTTCAACAGTCTGATGGTCTGGTAATAGAAGCTGTTCAACAGTCTGATGGTAATAGAAGCTGTTCAACAGTCTGATGGTCTGGTAATAGAAGCTGTTCAACAGTCTGATGGTCTGGTAATAGAAGCTGTTCAACAGTCTGTTGGTCTGGTGATAGAAGCTGTTCAACAGTCTGATGGTCTGGTGATAGAAGCTGTTCAACAGTCTGATGGTCTGGTAATAGAAGCTGTTCAACAGTCTGTTGGTCTGGTGATAGAAGCTGGTTTTTAGTCTCTTGGTCTTAGCTGTCATGCACCTGTACTGACTCCGTCTGTCAGACAGTAGCCATCCTTGGCTCAGGTGGATTGGGTCCTTAATGATCTTCTTGGCCTTCCATTGACACCGAACGCTGTAGTTGTCCTGGAGGGAAGGCAGCTGCCTTCACCTCCCTCTGAAGAGCCTTGCGTTTGAGTGCGGAGCAGCTGCCTTTACTTCCCTCTGAAGAGCCTTGCGTTTGAGTGCGGAGCAGTTGCCGTATCAGGTAGCGATGCAGCCCGACAGAATGCACTCAATGGTGCATCTGTAGATGTTTGTGATGGTCTTACACGGAACCTAAACCGGCTTACACGGAACCCAAATAGCGCCATCGTGCGCTATTGTGAATAATTGTATTTTGTCTCCCTACACCAAACCCGATCACGACACGCAGGTTAAAATATCAAAACAACTCTGAACCAATGACATTAATTTGGGTTTAGGTCGAAAAGCATTAAACATGTATGGCAATTTAGCTAGTTAGCTTGCTGTTGCTAGCTAATTTGTCCTGGGATATATACATTGAGTTGTTATTTTACCTGAAATGCACAAGGACCTCTACTCCGACAATTAATCCACATATAGAACGGCCAACCGAATCGTTTCTAGTCATCTCTCCTCCTTCCAGGCTTTTTCATCTTTGAACTTATATGGTGATGGCATCTACACTTTCATAGTATTACCACAACAACCGGCAAACCAGTTTATTTTTTCAATCACTCACATGGGTCTAACCAATGAGGAGATGGCATGTGGGTACCTGCTTCTATAAACCAATGAGTAGATGGGAGAGGCAGGACTTGCAGCTCGATCTGCATCAGAAATAGAAAGGAGTTCTATTTTAGCCCTTGGCATCGCAGACAGTTGTTGGCGTGCGCGAGCAGTGTGGCTGCAATAACTGAATAACATGGATTTCTACATTTATTTTGCGTCGCTCACGCACGTGACGTGTCCGGTCTGGTCAGCATGTTAGGGGCCACGTCAAATTTATTCAGCCGCCTGAGGTTGTAGAGGCGCCTTCTTCATCATGATGTCGGTGTGGCAAGACCATTTCAGGTCCTCAGTGATGTGCACACAGAAGAACTTGAAGCCACTGCCTCTGTTAATTGGCTACAAGCCTCTGTAAACTGGCTATGAAGCCTCTATGAACTGGCTATGAATCCTATATGAACTGGCTGTATGTGGTAAGAACAGGAGCTTATGTGCATATACTGTAACATATACAATTTATATAAAGTCAGTATTACGTTTATATAAACTGGTGGTTGATTATAGTGTGCTATTGTAACTGTGTGTGTGTGTGTGTGTGTGTGTGTGTGTGTGTGTGTGTGTGTGTGTGTGTGTGTGTGTGTGTGTGTGTGTGTGTGTGTGTGTGTGTGTGTGTGTGTGTGTGTGTGTGTGTGTGTGTTTTGCAGTGCACAGTGACGTGTGGCCGTGGGTTGCGGTACAGAGTGGTCCTGTGTATTGACCACAGGGGACAGCACACTGGTGGCTGTAACACATCCCTCAAACCACATATCAAAGAAGACTGCCTGGTACCTGTCGCATGCCACAAACCCAGAGGTACGGTATCCACTGTGTCTGTATTTATGTGTGTGTGTGTCCCTGTCTACATACAACTAGTACTGTCAGCCTCCCCCTGTCTACATACAGCTAATACTGTCAGCCTCCCCCTGTCTACATACAACTAGTACTGTCAGCCTCCCCCTGTCTACATACAGCTAATACTGTCAGCCTCCCCTGTCTACATACAACTAGTACTGTCAGCCTCCCCCTGTCTACATACAGCTAATACTGTCAGCCTCCCCTGTCTACATACAACTAGTACTGTCAGCCTCCCCCTGTCTACATACAGCTAATACTGTCAGCCTCCCCTGTCTACATACAGCTAATACTGTCAGCCTCCCCTGTCTACATACAACTAGTACTGTCAGCCTCCCCCTGTCTACATACAGCTAATACTGTCAGCCTCCCCTGTCTACATACAACTAGTACTGTCAGCCTCCCCCTGTCTACATACAGCTAGTACTGACAGCGTCCCCCTATCCACATACAGCTAAGACTGTCAGCCTCCCCCTATCCACATACAGCTAAGACTGTCAACCTCCCCCTGTCGACATACAGCTAGTACTGACAGCCTCCCCCTGTCGACATGCAACTAGTACTGACAGCCTCCCCCTGTCGACATACAACTAGTACTGTCAGCCTCCCCTGTCTATATACAACTAGTACTGTCAGCCTCCCCCTGTCTACATACAACTAGTACTGTCAGCCTCACCCTGTCTACATACAGCTAATACTGTCAGCCTCCCCTGTCTACATACAGCTAGTACTGTCAGCCTCCCCCTGTCTACATACAGCTAATACTGTCAGCCTTCCCTGTCTACATACAGCTAATACTGTCAGCCTCCCCTGTCTACATACAACTAGTACTGTCAGCCTCCCCCTGTCTACATACAGCTAATACTATCAGCCTCCCCTGTCTACATACAACTAGTACTGTCAGCCTCCCCCTGTCTACATACAGCTAATACTGTCAGCCTCCCCTGTCTACATACAACTAGTACTGTCAGCCTCCCCCTGTCTACATACAGCTAGTACTGACAGCGTCCCCCTATCCACATACAGCTAAGACTGTCAGCCTCCCCCTATCCACATACAGCTAAGACTGTCAACCTCCCCCTGTCGACATACAGCTAGTACTGACAGCCTCCCCCTGTCGACATGCAACTAGTACTGACAGCCTCCCCCTGTCGACATACAACTAGTACTGTCAGCCTCCCCTGTCTATATACAACTAGTACTGTCAGCCTCCCCCTGTCTACATACAACTAGTACTGTCAGCCTCACCCTGTCTACATACAGCTAATACTGTCAGCCTCCCCTGTCTACATACAGCTAGTACTGTCAGCCTCCCCCTGTCTACATACAGCTAATACTGTCAGCCTTCCCTGTCTACATACAGCTAATACTGTCAGCCTCCCCTGTCTACATACAACTAGTACTGTCAGCCTCCCCCTGTCTACATACAGCTAATACTATCAGCCTCCCCTGTCTACATACAACTAGTACTGTTAGCCTCACCCTATCCACATACAGCTAAGACTGTCAGCCTCCCCCTATCCACATACAGCTAAGACTGTCAACCTCCCCCTGTCGACATACAGCTAGTACTGACAGCCTCCCCCTGTTGACATGCAACTAGTACTGTCAGCCTCCCCTGTCTACATACAACTAGTACTGTCAGCCTCCCCCTGTCTACATACAACTAGTACTGTCAGCCTCCCCCTGTCTACATACAGCTAATACTGTCAGCCTCCCCCTATCCACATACAGCTAATACTGTCAGCCTCCCCCTGTCTACATACAACTAGTACTGTCAGCCTCCCCCTGTCTACATACAGCTAATACTGTCAGCCTCCCCTGTCTACATACAACTAGTACTGTCAGCCTCCCCCTGTCTACATACAGCTAATACTGTCAGCCTCCCCTGTCTACATACAGCTAGTACTGACAGCCTCCCCCTGTCGACATGCAACTAGTACTGACAGCCTCCCCCTGTCGACATACAACTAGTACTGTCAGCCTCCCCTGTCTACATACAACTAGTACTGTCAGCCTCCCCCTGTCTACATACAACTAGTATTGTCAGCCTCCCCCTATCCACATACAGCTAATACTGTCAGCCTCCCCCTGTCTACATACAACTAGTACTGTCAGCCTCCCCCTGTCTACATACAGCTAATACTGTCAGCCTCCCCTGTCTACATACAACTAGTACTGTCAGCCTCCCCCTGTCTACATACAGCTAATACTGTCAGCCTCCCCTGTCTACATACAGCTAGTACTGACAGCCTCCCCCTGTCGACATGCAACTAGTACTGACAGCCTCCCCCTGTCGACATACAACTAGTACTGTCAGCCTCCC
The DNA here is from genome assembly GCF_057628025.1 of Oncorhynchus mykiss. Taxonomy (NCBI): domain Eukaryota; kingdom Metazoa; phylum Chordata; class Actinopteri; order Salmoniformes; family Salmonidae; genus Oncorhynchus; species Oncorhynchus mykiss. The sequence continues at coordinate 82,916,772 of NC_143027.1, forward strand.
CTGTCTACATACAACTAGTACTGTCAGCCTCCCCCTGTCTACATACAACTAGTATTGTCAGCCTCCCCCTGTCTACATACAGCTAATACTGTCAGCCTCCCCTGTCTACATACAGCTAATACTGTCAGCCTCCCCCTATCCACATACAGCTAAGACTGTCAGCCTCCCCCTGTCGACATACAGCTAATACTGTCAGCCTCCCCTGTTTACATACAACTAGTACTGTCAGCCTCCCCCTGTCCACATACAGCTAATACTGTCAGCCTCCCCCTATCCACATACAGCTAATACTGTCAGCCTCCCCCTGTCTACATACAACTAGTACTGTCAGCCTCCCCCTGTCTACATACAACTAGTACTGTCAGCCTCCCCCTGTCTACATACAACTAGTACTGTCAGCCTCCCCCTATCCACATACAGTCAGGAGTAAAACTCAATCTGGCAAGCAAATATTTACGCAGCAGACAATTAACTAAGTCATAGGGCTTCATTATCACAGCTAGATATGGCTGAGGGACTGGAGACTAAAGACCACTGGGGTGTGTATATGTGTGTATGTGTGTGCGGGGGGGGGGTGTATCAGAAAGTCTGTGTGTGGAGTGTGTATGTGTGTGTGCAGAGTGATGTGGGTTGGGCTCTAGAACTCCAGGCTTCAGTAATGTTGGCAAAGAGTCAAAACTGGCATCGTGGTAGACATGTGGAGTAAATGAAGGGTGAAAATATGAGCTACTTGAGAGGGAAATATTTGCTTTTTAAAAGTCTCCCAGTGAAATAGTAAGGATGATCATTTAGTTGAGAGGAGGAGATGTATTGTAAATCAACCGCCCCTCTCTTCTGATTTAGTAGTATGGTGATTGGTTTGGTCGTTTTCATGCTGGGGTCAGTCAGGGTCTTGCACACCCATACACACACACACACCCATACACACACACACACACGTACACGCACACATACACACACACACACACACACACACACACACACACACACGCACACATTTGTTTTACTGTCCTTGTAGGGACCAAACAAATGATTCCCATTCAAAATCCAATTTTCCCTAGCCGCTAATCGTAACCTTTTAACCTAACCTTAACCTTAACCCGAACTAACTGTAACCCTAAACCTAATTCCTAAGCCTAAAATAGCATCTTTCCTTGCGGGCTGGCAAAATGTCCCCACAAGGACATTAAATAAATGTTCTGGTCTCCAAAAAGATAGTAAAACCAGAGAGAGAGAGAGATTTTTCACACATTGCTGTGTTATCCTAGGCCAACCCATGGGAATGTGGCCTAAAAATCTATTTCCCTGATCTGGAGTCAGTTACTGTGCCCAGTGTAAGGCAGCTGACTAACTATGTGTGTTTAATATCTGGTCTAGAGTCAGTTCCTGTGGAGGCCAAGCTACCCTGGTTAAAACAAGCCCAGGAGCTGGAAGAACAACGCACCGCTACAGAGGAACCAACGTGAGTAGAGATACACACACTCATGTCCACACTGCATGCGCACACGCACACAGACACAAGATCACACACATACACACACAAACACACATGCACACAAACAGACTCACACACACACACAGATGCAAGAACACACAGACACACGTGCACACACACACACACACACACACATAGACAAACACACACAGCAAGAGAACCTGGATGGAAGTCTACTTCTGCCATTGGCTCCTGTTTCTCTCTCTCTCTCTCTGTCTCTCTCTCTTTCTTTTTGTCTCTCTCTCTCTCTATGTTTCTAGAACATTCTGAACTCCCATAGAGCTATATTATTAGAGCTGCTAGAACTGTGTTCCAAAGGGCACTCTTTTTCCTAGTGCACTACTTTTGACCATAGATAAGCCTAGGGGCTCTGGTCAAAAGTAGTGCATCTTTGTAACGTTAGCCCCCACGAATGGGACAATCAGGTTAGAGCCCACTGGGCCAATCACAGTCCAATACAGGCCCCCTAGTAAAGACACAACCCTGGCCACTGCCAGAGGAAAGTAAGTGCAGTCCCCAGCATCAGACACACCACACACACACACACACACACACACACACACACACACACACACACACACACACACACACACACACACATATGTATTCACACTCTAATATACACACACACACTTACAGTGCATGCAGGCAGGCACACACACGCATATAAACAGAAGAAGCAGACATACACATGCGTGCGTGCATATACCTCCTCCGCCGCGGTCGGCTGGGGTCTACCAAAGGCATCGTTCATTAAACAGTATGTGGAGTAAATGTGTGTGGCCCTTTCCTGCAGTCAAATTAATAAAACACCCTCTAGTGGCCTCATGGTTGGAACGGTATTTGTCATTTCATAATTATTTAACATAATTTGTTTTAAACACATAAAATCCGGTGTTTCTATGTCAAACAGTTTTGTTATATTTCAGTCGTCTGTGATGTGTATAAAGTGTAATATTGGGATGCAAACTCAACATTTAATACATTTCAAATCTATATCTGACATGGTACAGGTGTCTATACTTTTGTTTCAAAGTAGAATTGTATAAGACTACCAAGAAACACTCTGTGTGACCCTGATTTAGCCCACCGCTGTAAAAGGTTAAGAGTTCACAGGAGAGAGAGACCCAGCAGTAGTTGAACAACTTATCAGGAACACAGCAGATCTGGCAACCCTCAGTATAGTCTGAGCAAAGGGTTGCCTGATTGACTTGTTTCCCTTGATAACTTGTCTCGTATTACCGCTGTAGTGCCTAACCCCTATCAGAGACAGACTTCCCTTTTAGACTTTCCTTTTCCGCAGTTACTCATGTTGCTATATATAGGAGAACACTCCAGGATTCCGGTGGTGTGTGTGTGCATGCGTGCATGTGTAGAGGCTGAGTCACTGAGCATGGCGGTCCGGATGTCTCCAACACAAGCCCTTATCACGGGCCTGATAACTCACACATATACACACATACCGCCAGAGCTTATCCACAGGTCTGTGCTAATGTCCTGGTGGGTTTCCTCTCCTTCCTCTGTTGGTGATGAGCATGTGATTATGGCCTGCTGCTGTGGTCCTGTTAGTACTGACACACACACCCTGGGATCTGTCAGGTCTAGAGGCTCACACACCCACACACACTCTCTTACACACACACTCACAGACATCTCCCACACCCCTTGCAGACACACACACACACACACACAACGTAAGCCTCTCCAGAGGGTGGTGAGGTCTGCACAACGCAT